>NC_056727.1:292195847-292198347 GCF_019279795.1 Protopterus annectens | reverse complement strand
ATGTTTTCTTGTGCCCATGTTCGTTCTGCATATATATATATATATATATATATATATATATATATATATATATATATATGTGTGTGTGTGTGTGTGTGTGTGTGTATGTACGCATGCATATACATCTACATGATTAATTACTTTGATCATACTGTTGAATGACTGTGCTGTCTGCTATGTTTGTGATAACATCAGAGTTAGGTATAACTGCTGTGATTTAGTGGTAAATCACATTGATTGTGATGTGTAGGGTCCTGGCGTCGAGCCTGGCCGAGGCAGTTTATTGTGTTGCTGGGCAGAACAAGGGCCGTTGGACAAAGGGTGAGTACAACACTTTTCAGCAGCAGTTTTCTGTTTAACTGCCATTTCCTGTCATGCAAACACCTTCTGCATTCTTACTGTGATACGTCACCCCAGTTCACATTTCAATGGTATTATATTGTTATACAGCATAAAATTAGCAGAATATGCTCATATATGGATTATGCATCATAAATGGTGTGTGCTGCAGTCAAACCGGCAATGTCTGCTCAATAGGCGGATGCTCTAACCACTACACTATTGCTGTACTGCTTCATTTGCATGTATACCCATGGTTCATAGTTACCAGAACAAACACAGCAAGACATCACTAACACAGCAGTCATCCATTCTCTGGTCGGAAATAAACCACACCACTACACATGCACCACTCCCTACTGCTCTAGACACATCCTGTATGTTGGTTCACTCCAAGTATATTCAGACGTTCCAAGCTTATAGTCCTGGGACATACGTTTATATAATGGTCAGGGTGTTCAGTTAGTCTTCCGGTTTTTGGCTTGTCCGAATGGTGACTGGGACTGCCATGTATTTGTTTGAAAGTCAGACTTAGCACATGGACAAAGTTAGTTTCACTGTTAGCATCCTACCTGTGGTTGGAGATGCAGGAGGTTTGCTCACCTCTGGGCAGCTTGATATGACAGCACTAAATAATACGGGGGGGGGGGGTTCTGCTGCTGTTTCCCTTCACATTCATTATGACTGCTTTATATATATATATATATATATATATATATATATATATATATATATATATATATATATATATATATATATATATATCTGTCTGTACATACACATGCATATACACCTACATGCTTTTTTACATTTCCTATACTGTTGATTGACCGCCACTTACCGTTGCGCATACCCGCTTATGTCTGCTTGAAAGTGCCTTAATCACCCTATATCCGACTGTCATTATTCTGGGCATCATATAAAATTAGCAGTCCTTGCATGGCTTGGACCCAGGAACAGAAACACCATAGTCACTGGTTTTACCACTAAACCATCCGTGATACATTCTGTATGGATGGCAATTAGGATATATAACTTTACTACAGGCATTCCACACTACTGGCAACAAATGTGACAGTCAGTTGGTGTACATATGTATAGTATATGTTAATGTTCATATGTTTCTGAGAGGCATATGTATACATTTACAAGGATACATATTTATGAATAGGACACATACTTGACAACTACTTATATACATGTATGTGTGATGTGTAGCTATGCAAATATAACTATGTACATTTATAGATATATGACTACATATCTGGAGTTATACATGGCCATGTATATGAACAACCACATCTGGGAGGGACCTGTACCGTTTATATACAGGGGTTGTGTGTATCATTACAATGAGGAACCTGGACGGGGTATGCAATTTGTGGACATGTACTATTTGGAAGATGGCTATGGGGAAGCTTCATGGGAACATATGAAAGATATATATTCCCAATAATGCATGTGGGGAGATGTGCATCATGGTCAGGTGTTTAATCCCAGGTCATAGGTTCTGCAGGACTGGGTGAAGGCTGAGCAGGGTTGTGGACAAGTACTGCTAATATGACTTGTGCCCGGATGTCAACGGGGGTGGACATCGTGTTATGCCACAAAGTCTAATCTTGAGAACAGACACTTATCCCATGAGGGATGTCCAAAAATTGTGGATGATGAACCCCATTCTTCTGGTTGTTTGAAAATGAAGGAGGATTATGCATGCATGGGATACCTAGTTTGCAAGCCTGAGACTGCCTAGGGTGAGACTGCCTACTAGATGTGGGTAGGGGGCACTTTGTGCAGATATGGCTGCGCCAAACTAGCAGCCCGAGTATGGGTGGTTTTGGTGGATGTTCAGCAAGGGGGGGTGGTGTGCTGTGGAGGGGATGATGGGTATTCAATTATGTATCCAGGTGTGTTGGGGTTGGATGTCTCAGTTCAGGCCAGACCATTATATGGGTGTGAGCCGGTAACGTTTCTGTACATGTGTAGCGCACATTTTAATGTTCATATGTTTGTGGGATTGTGTTCTGCAGTATGGCCTGTCAGGGTGTATTGGGGATGTGAATGTATGTTCTTTGGTTTCCTTTCTGATTCACCCACTGCCCCCTCGTACACCTCCAGTTCACCTATTGTACATCCGACCCAGTCTCCCCTTGGTGAATTA
>NC_056727.1:292120847-292190847 GCF_019279795.1 Protopterus annectens | reverse complement strand
TGCACTACTTGACGTACACTCATTCGACATCCTTTGCTTGTCTGAAACCTGGTTTAAACCAGTAATTCAGGACAAAGAGATTATTTCCCCTGGCTACAACATCCATCAACTAGACCGTAATGTAAAAAAAGGTGGTGGAATAGCAATCCTCTACAAATCAGGGATGCAAATCACTGCCTTACAGGATAAGCCTCCCTTTGAAAGTAATGCCGAAATCCTTATATCCAAACTCCAGATTAATGCCTACAAATCCATCTATATAATCTGCATCTACCTGCCCCCAGGCAACAACATCAGTACCTTAGAAGAAATCCTTAGCTGGCTGGCCATTCACTTCCACAAGAAACAATAGTCCTTGGGGATGTCAATATAGACTGGAATACCTGCACTTCAGCTGACCCTTCCACCCCATTAAATCTTCATGGTTTTTCACAAACCATTCTTTCCCCCACCAGAACAAATAAACCTAGCAACAAAGAAAGCATTTTAGACTGGATCCTGATAAATAGCCACCACCAAACATATACAGTAGGTACACTGCCTGAGGATATAGGCGACCATGTCCTTACTTACTTAATTAGATATAAAACTGGTACCTCCAATTTAAATAAATACAAAATGGTTAGAACAAACAAACTTTAACCCTGATAGCTTTGAAGCTGAACTTAGGTCTTGCAATTGGTCTCCTCTTAAACACCTCCCACTGGATGATGCCGTGACTTATTTTAACTCTAAATTCTTATCTATTCTTGACTCACATGCTCCCACAAGATCCGTCAGACTTTGCTCAAAAGCAGTCCCTTGGCTAACAAAGGACACAAGGCCAAAGATTATTCTGAAAAATAAACTCTAGTCCAAATACCCTAGCACTAAATATCCCACTGACCAACTCAACTTTAGACAAATAAGAAACATTACAAAAAAAGCAGTACTTCTTGATAAAATAAGCTACTACTGCCATTTGCAACAGGCTAACCTACATAACCCACAAAAGTTCTCGGCAGGAATAAATAGTCTCTTAAAGCCTAGCCACTCGGACACTCCAAGCCCATCAGGCACCTCCCAAGATAACCCCAAACAGACTGCTAATGCCTTCAATACCTTCTTTACTAAAACTGTCCAGTCTCTTTCCAATCAACTCTCCCTTGATATCTCCTGTCTTTCCACCTCCTCTAACTCTTCTATTCCCACATTTCGACTACAGCCTGTACCCTCTTCACTCATTTGTTCTCTTCTACATAAATGTAAGCCATCCTCTCCATCAGCTGACCTTCTACCTGCTCTGTATCTAAAAGTTGCTGCTAATGCAATAACCTATCCCATCACCATCCTGATTAACAGAACCATTGAAGAAAGCTACATTCCTTCACTCTGGAAAATATCTCATATTATTCCCCTTCATAAAGGTGGAAAGTCAACTGAACTCTATAACTACCGACCCACAGCCTTGCTCTCTCCTCTTGCTAAAATCATGGAAAAATGTGTCCAGAAGCAATATCTGAATCACCTGTTAACTAACAATCTGCTAGCTAATTGTCAACACGGCTTTAGACCATACCATAGCACCACCTCTGCCCTCCTCTCCTTCACAGACTGCATCAATAAAAATAGGAAAAATAATACCCTTAGCTCTGCTATATTTATTGATCTATCCAAAGCCTTTGATATGGTCAATCATGAAATACTGTTAAACTTACTTAAATCATTTGCACTAGACAAAAGTTCAATTAAGTGGTTCTACTCTTATCTGCACAACAGACAACAGGCTGTGTGGTGGCATAATAACTTATCCAACCACCTCCCCATTACTCTAGGAGTCCCCCAAGGCTCAGTTCTTGGCCCTCTCCTCTTTTCAATTTTCATTAATGATCTTCATACTCATATTTCTACTGCCACCTGTATACAATATGCAGATGATTCTACTTTAATCTGTTCTGCCTCATCACCCTCTGAACTGTGCTCTCTCACCCAAAAGACTTTCGAAACCTTAGAGATGTGGTTCCTCAAACGATGCTTAATTTTGAACCCCAAAAAAAACAAATTATTACTTTTTTCACCGACCCGAAAATCCTCTCCACTGAACTTCTGTGTCACATCAAATAACGGCACCAACATATCACCCGATCCAACTACCAAACTCCTCGGAGTTTAGATAGACAACAATCTGAGCTTTGACATGCACATCAATACTATAAAATTAGTTAACAGAAAACTAGGCTCCCTCTGTAGAATTAAATCCGTCCTTACTCCACTTGCCAGAACATCCATTGCTCATTCCCATCTTATTTCCACCCTCCTGCATGCCTCCTCTATCTACACTTTAGTGTCCAAAACTAACCTCAGCAAATTGTCTGTTGCCTACAACAATATTGCCAGATTTGCCACTAACTCTACTTTTAGAACCCATCACTGCCAAAACTTAAGGCAACTACGATGGCTCGAACTACAAAACCTAATTCTATTTCACCAGCTCTCCTTAGCCCACAAAATCCTTTACAAACCCACAAACACTCCCATACTCACTTCCCTTATCACTCCTAACTGTAATCTTAAAAGCCTTCGTTCCTCCGACAAACTATTTATATCCACTAGGAAACCCAATAACACAGCCGGCAAATCCTTGTTCTCCAACACAGTAGGAAAAACTTGGAACACTCTTCCTCACAATCTCACAGCAATCTCCTCTCTTCCCTGCTTTAAATCCCAATTCAAAACTCACCTCAAAACCAACTGGCTCTGCCCCTGTAGCAACCCTGACTAGCTTTCCTTGAGTATCTAGGTACTCTCAACTTTTCTGCTTTAACTGACTAGCTTTCCTTGAGTATCTAGGTACTCTCAACTTTTTTGCTTTAAGAAACTCTTAACAAAACACACTTTTTATTTCTCATCTTCTGTTTTTGTAGTTAATATCTAATGTGTTTAATTTGTACATGTTCTTACTAATGTTTGCATGTAGAGCTTTTCTCCCAGGGCCTCTGCTGAAAATGGACATATATCCAGTTGGACTAGCCCGGTCAACAAATGTAAAATAAATAAAATAAATAAATAAATGAATATAGAATCCCCATGGCTCTTATTAGAAAAGAAAGCAGGGGAAATGACAGTTGTCTGTATAAATACCACTTCAGGACTCCACAGATGATAGGTTACATGACTAGTGGAACTATCCTAGTCAAGAAAATTCAACAAGTTATTAAATAAATAAATTCACTGCATTTCTTTCTCCTGAAAACAAATCATATACCCAACCCAGGGTACACCAAACCTAAAGAAATATGCCAGACTACCATCAAAAATGCATATAAAACTCTATACTTTTTTTTCCTATGCATGCAGGACCATAGAGCAGTTCTCCATTGACAGCTGTTATAAAACATTCAGGAAACTATGCTTGGACAGTCTGGTACAAAATACTCATAGTAAAATCTTTAGGAAATTATGTTTGAACACTGTAGTACAAAATAATAATAAGGTTACTATTATAGCCTTAAATATTTTAATGCAGCTCAGTGCTGAAGTTAACCATGCCACATAACCATTGCAAGTAAAAATAGTTTGTCTTCCCTTACTATCAGTCTTCATGCCCATCCAGCACCATATCAACCCATTCATTTCTCCCACCAGGCAAAAATCATCACATTCTTTTCCTAGTTAGGCCTCGCATGCACACACACACACACACACACACACACACACACACACACACACACACACACACACACACACACACACACACACACACACAAGCATACACACATTACAAATTTTAAGTAGGTAGCAAACACATTATGCAGTCCACCAAATCAAGCATTGCATTAATGTGTTAGTGAAAATGAATGCTGAAGAACTAAAACTTTGACACCATTAAAACTGTAATTTATGATTTGGGTTAACATTTATGCACATATATAATCTAGTAAATTACCACTTATGTATGAATACACTTGATGGGATTTATTACAGAGATCTGTATTATCAAAAAAAGTCAGTGAGGGAAAGGAGATATTTATAGTAGCATTGTAGTTTACATATAGCTCACTGGATGGAGAGGGGTCAAGAGGTAGAGATGATATCATCAGCAAGCAAAAGAGAATAGTATTGTTGGAACTGAATTTATCCTCCAGTCTTGGTGAGTACCTTCATGTGGTGGACCCTGTTTTTGTAAAATCTGACAAAGATGACACTGATATGTAGACTATATTTTATGTAATATATATCGTGGACAGAAGTAGGTTAAAAATAAAAAAGGCAGCTGAGTGTATAATTAAAGGATAAAAAAGTGGCCAATCCTCATAGGTGCACTAGTGCCAGGACTGGAAAAAATGACAGTGTAGAATCCTCAAGACATGGAAACATTCCTATAATGGGGTTAGGCCAATGTGAGGGGTGGATGGCCCCCTTTTGTAGAAGGAAATAGTAATCCACTAAAATCACAAAAACTGACCAACCAAAAAAGAGCTCCAAGATGATAAAGTGGACTACTGAGAATAAGAAAAAAAAAATGCATTGTTACTATTATGCAAGAAGCCATAATTTCTGGATAGACGATATTCAAAAACATTAACCAAGAAATTAGATGAAAGAAAACTTCTTGCACAAGAAAAACTGTCAAAAGCTTCAAATGCAAATTTGTGTTCATTAATACAACAGATTCTTGAAAAACATTATGTAGACCAAGGAATCTTGGGCCATTTGGAAAAGAAGCGACTGAGGAAGTACAAAACTATAAACAACAAAACAAAGAGGTTTTTGAAATGTATAAAAAAGAATCATGGACATGGAAAAAAGAAAGATATGATATTTATGCAAAGGAGAAATCAAAACTCATCAATATAAAAAAGCATCTCCAAACATATTTGAAGAGAAATACAGGCAAAGGCACACAGATATGCAAACTTTCACAATACAAAAATAAGATCAAAATGGGGGAACTTAGAACAGAAGATTAGTAAAGTAGAAGTTAAATAGAAGCTGAAGTTATGGAATACCTATGAAGTAAAGGATTAGTTGTTGGAACCATGAGTCCACAAAATAAGGAGAAACAGGTGGAGTGGAAGAGATGTGAAAAAAAATATGGACTTGGGAAAGAAAAAGATATTTAATATGGTGCAATATTTATGCAAAGGAGAAAGCAAACCTAATCAATACAAAAAATGCAGCACTGAAGATATTCAAAGAGAAATACAGGCAACAGGCTCGAGATATGAACAATTTTACAATACAAAAAATAAGAAAACAAAGGAGAAAAGTCAAAAAGGGGATTAGTATTGCAAAAGTTAAAGAAATAGTAACTGAAGTTATTGGTTACCAGCAAAGTGAAGGATTTATTGTAGAAAATACAACTCTGGTAACATCACAATATGATAGAACATTGAGTCCCCAAATTCAGGAAAAACAGGTGGAGTCGGAAATATCTGATCAGTTGCTACATGAAGATACTCCGGAGACATCAGTAGGTACCCAGTACAAAGGTTCAGTTGGAGTGGCACAGCAAGGGAAGGAACAGGAAACAGTGGCAACTCTGTTACAGTCAATGTTATGGAGTGATAGGGCAGTGAGATCCAATATGAAAGAGCAACAGATGATGCAGGAAGCAGCTGAAGAGAATATGTCACAGGAAGAAGTTCTTTCTGTAGAATCCCAGCAGGCAATGGAGAAAAAGAGTGTGCCCTCAGTTTAGAAGAAAATGATCTAAGGGAAGAATTGCTTGATTTAATAGAGATGGAGAGGCATATTAAGACCGATGAAAGAAAGAGATTAGAGAAAGTTAATAAGACCCAAAATGTTAGAAGTCTGAAAAAATAAATGAACACAGTACTCAAGACTATTAACAGAAATTCTAGTGGCATAACAGAAGTAAACAGGATATATTACTGTGCAGTTAAATTAATAACAGATAAAGTCTTACCACCAAAATACAGGGCAGTAAAGGAAAGGAAGGGAAGAAATCAAATCCATTCATTGAAGTACTGAATAAAGAAAACTATAAAGCAATTAAGACAAGAAGTGTCACTGCTAGGAGAGTATAGAACAGGGAACAGATGAACAACAATATGTACAAAGATAGACATGATAAAAACAACATGCAGTATTAGAAAAGACCAGGATCTATCCTACACTATAGCAAACAATAAACTAAAGATACTGGCACAGGCAGAAAAACTTAGAAGATATGCAAATAGCTAGAAAGGAATAGTATAAAATAAGCAACTTATTGATAACCAAAAAAGTTTTATAGAGAATTGGGAAACAAAGCAAAAGGAATAGAAATACAACCAAAAAGGAGAAATAGACACATTTTGGAGATATATCTATGACGATCTTCTGTAACATAATAAAGATGCTGAATGGATAGAAGAAATAAATGAAAGACTAAGAAGTTCAAATGTACATGATATGAAATGGGATGAAGTAATGGCCAGAGAGATTGAAACAAAATTAAAAAAAATTCCTAAATGAAAAACCCCAGACCAAGATGCAGTACCTAACTTCTGGCTAAAAGTATTAACATCTTTACATGAAGATTTAGTCCTGAGTAAGAACTACTTATATGCACACCCTGAACAGACACCAATCTGGTTAACAACAGGAAAATAATACTCCTCCTGAACCTGCAAGCTATCCTAAAAACTATAGACCAATAACTCGCTTTCCAATGATACACTGGAATTGGTGCCAACAGAGTTTATAGTCATTTAGATGAAAGCTCAGTCATGGCAATAGAACAAAAGGGTAACAAAAGAAAGTCATGTGGAACAAAGGATCATGTGTTGTTAAACAAATTAATAATGGAAAATTGTAAAAAGGGGAATAATCTAAGTATGGCATAGATAGATTACAAAAAGAATTTGGCAGCATCCCACATTCATGAATAAAGGTGTGATTACACATGTATAAGATACACCCTATATTGTTTGATTATATTACAGTAACCATGAAACAGTGACAGACCAATATCCAGCTAAGCCATGATAAGGGACAAAATATTATCCCAGGGATAGAAATTCAAAGGGGATATTCCATGGTGACTCTTTGTCACTATTGCTCTTTTGTCTTGCCGTTAACCCATTAAGCTGTCTATATAACAGGTTAGGTCATGGTTACAATTTGGCTCACAGAAAACAACAAAGTATAAAGACTTCTTTACTTTTTGTGGATGATTTAAATCTGTATAGTTCATCAGATAAGGAGCTGAAAGAACGCCACAAATCTAACACACCAATAAATGATTAAGCGCTTTCATCCCACTCGGAGGACTTCATCAGAATGCCTTTGTTCTCAATCATTACTTAATTTATACCATAAGTAATCATTAACTCACATCACTAACAGTATTAATACCAAATGCCTGTAATTTAAAGAGACATACATATAAAAAAGCAACAATAAAAACATGAAAGTTTAAATCCATTAACATACATTGAGTATTTAGAGTCCTTCAGAAAAAAACATTAATACAGTGTCTAAAAATTATAAAGATACATGCAAGAAACATTATATGTAAAAATGCTAAAATATAAAGATATCAAAATAGGTTTAACCTATGTTCATCATTTGAGAACACATAAACTCCAAACCATTAATGTTGTGAATGAGAAACATTTTGGGGTTATCATTTTTAACCTTTTATTGCTCTTAATAGTAATGCTGGTTGTAAAGTAATAGCATCATTTAAACCTAGGGGTGAAAAGACATCTAACCGAATTTGCCATATAATCTATGTATACTCAAATGTTCTCTCTGGTTTACCGATATAGAACCCCTTACAACCAGTATATTTTGCAAGGTAAATAATACCTTTAATTCCACAGTTGCTCCTCTTGAAAAATATTTTGTAGTCCATACCATTCATTAAAATTATTTCACCTCTTCTAGTATCCACTAACACTGCCCCACACTTGCAGGTTCCATTATTAGTTGTTTCTACTTTTTTGTTGTTAGCACTTTCAAGCAATTTTTTTAATTAAAAAGAGTTTTATTAATAAAACTAGATTTCCAACTTTTATAATTTTCCAATTTTCTTTTATAATATTCTTAATTTCACTCGACAGCTCACTATAAGCCACTTTACATGCCCTCTCTAACAGCTTGTTACTAATGGGGGTACAAATAGTTTTGTTTACAAATAACTCTTCCCCTAAGTAACTTCTTGGATCATTTTTTCAGGATAACCTTTTTCCATAAACATGTTCTTCAAGATGTTCATATCTCCTTCCAACTCATTAAATACAGTCATCCTAACCACTCTTATGCATTGTCCTTTAAACAATTTTTTTGAAGAAAATGGATGCAAATATGTGCAATGCAAATATGAATTACTAAAAGTGGGTTTTCTATATATTTTAGTTTTAAATCCCTCCAGCTTGACTGTCCAAATAATTGATACTCTTTCTACTAAAAATATAAGTAAATTAAAAAAAAGTGATCTTATGTAGAGATTCAATAAATTCATGAATTTTATTATCTGGATTACTCTAAAGAATAAAAATGTCTAAAAATCTCAAGTACAATTTTACAAACTTAAAATATTCTTAATAATTTTTTTTTACTTTTTTCTATAACAAGAAGTATGGCATTTGCAAATATGGGGGGTAGATGCCACCCCATAGCTACCCCTTTTACCTGCTTAAAACTTTCTCCATCTAAATATACAAAATTGTTCCTTAACACCAAATCAGCAGAATCTAATAGTATCCCAACATCTTCCACAATTAAAAAAATCACATTGTACCAATATGTCCAAAAATAAGGACATACCCTCTTCTGCTGGGATATAATTAAAAAGATCCACAATAACAATGGTTAAAAAATCAGCAAAAAAATCAGATGAATATAGGTTAAATGAATTTTGATATAGTTATTTTTAACACACACACACACACACACACACACACACACACACACACGTGTGTGTGTGTGTGTGTGTGTGTGTGTGTGTGTGTGTGTGTGTGTGTGTGTGTGTGTTTCTTACATGCACCTCTAGAATTTTTAGACACTGTATTAATGTTTTTAGGAAGGATTGTAAATATTCAATATATTTTAATGACTTTAAACTATCACAATTTATGTGTATGCCCCATTAAATTGTAGGCTTTTGGTACTAATCATGTTAGTGATGTGAGCTAATGATTAATTATGGTACAAATTAAGTAATGAGTAGGAACAAAGGCATTCTGATGAAGTCCTCCGAGTGGGACAAAAGAGCTTAATCATTTGTTGGTGTGTTGGATTTGCGGTGTATTTACAATAAACTTCTTTTCAGATAGTGGTGTCCAGCATTCCTTCATTCTCTCCTTTGCTGGTTCTTGGTGGTGCATTTTTGAAGTGAATCACCCTTTCAAGAGGTTCATAATCTGGGACAGGAATGTGACATAAAGGAACCTGAGCAGAGGGAGTGTATAAATATTTGAGAATTTATGAAGGACTGGCAATAAAACATGAACAAATGTGAACAAAACTCAGTAAGGAATATTTCAGAAGACTGAAATTAATACTGAAAACAGTCGTGACATTTAGAAACAAAATCCAAGCTATAAACTAATTTGCTTTTTCTGTTCTAACTTACAGTTTTGGGGTGATTGACTGGCCCCAAAAGGTATTGGATCAGCTGGACAGGAAATCAAGAAAAATACTTCACTCTTATTACATGATATATAAAAAATCAGTGTATACCAAGATTATATATTCCTTGTTCTGAAGGAGGTCTGGGCCTCCTCGAAATTGATTATGTGCATAGAGCTGCAGTCATAAGACTGCATACATATCTGCTGACCTCATCAGATCCAAACATAGTGAAAGTTTTGAAACATGAAGAGAATAACTCTAAGATGACTTCCTTGCTTAGTTTAGCAGAATATATGTGTCAATGGAAACCAAACCAGAAGTAGTTAAAAATTATGTAGCAACTAAAAGTGCCAAAAAAACAATACAAAGAATATAGTATGATCAGATGAGAAGGCAAGGAATGTGGAAAAGCATAAATATAGTTACAAGTACAGAAAGCTCCTGGAATAACCTCATGTTGATCAAGATATGACATAGGAATGGTTAAGGAGATGTGAATTTAATCCAAAAGATGAAAGGCTAATTTTGGTGCTACAGGACAGCAGACTATATACATTTTGGTTTACAAAGTCCATTGAGCATGTTGAAGAAATAGACAAATGTTGGTTCTGTAAAACTGAACTGGAAACATGACGGAAAACTAGAAACAGTCCCACATCTTGTTGCTGGGTATGATAAAGTAATGGCAAAGGGCATGTATACTGAAAGGCATAATAATATGGCAAGACTGTTCTATTGGGGATTGTGCAAACAATACAACACTGAAGCAGCTGATAAGTATTAGAAACATGATGCAGAAAGCATTATAGAGATTTATAGAGAATGATGATATTTATCCCACATGGGATCACCCATTACTAACAGTTCAAAAACAGATGCGAGAAAAACTGATATAGGAGTCCATGAAAAGAAGACAAAAGTGGCTCTGATCATTAAAATTGCTATACCCAGTGATTACATTGTCTTATGTACAGAGAAATACAAAGTCATAAAATAACAGGATTTGCAGACAGAAATGAGGACAATGTGGAAGAAGGATACCCAGACAGTTCAGATAGTAGTAGGAGCAATGGGTCTCATAAAAAGAATTTACAATCTTATTTAGAAATGCTGCCAATACATGTTAACTTCATATGAATTGCAGAATGAGTCAGTTCTGGGCACAATGCAAGTGCTGTAAAGACCACTTTTAGCTAACATCAAAGACTGAAAAATACTATTTTTATGAACTTTTGACCCTTTCCTGACATAGTATTAGAAACACAAAAGACTTGGAGAAATTAAACTAAGAAACTGACATAGTCAGAGCAATAGTGGTATATACTGTGTATATATCAATGGTGTTTTTTATGACATTCCAACTATAATAATATTTATTTATCAACAAGAGAACGATTTTCTATGATTTTAATTTCTTTCTTTACCAAAAATTAAGATTTTACATGTACAGACAGATGTGTATACATTTTGGATGATGTTGTCACCTTCCACATATTACCACATGCAATATGTTGTCTAGGGCTAAACATGCTGGAGTCTTTTGATCCAAACTTTAAAAGGAAGTCTGAGAAAAATCTAAAGAGATTGATATTTGTAGGTATATTCAGTCTAAAGTCAGAATATTCATCAGGAATTGGCAAACCACAACATTTGCCAACTGTTTAAATAAAAAAATAGCTAGTGGCTCTCCTGAGAGTAACACATATAAACAATATCAAAAATGTAAATGTACAGTTTGTTGTTTTTAAATGTTCTGAAATACAGCCCTTTAAAAACATTGACAAAAATAGCCAAAACTTTCATTAGTTTGGGGACTGTGGACTGCCAACTTGAAAATGGTCACTACTAAAGGATTAAATGAGAGCCCACATTTTGAAACTGTAGTGAGTTATTTTAATCTAAAATGTAGGAGTGCTTAACAAATAAATGCAAGTTCAGTAAGCCTGTGTACAATATTAAGTCAACACCATGGATGTGAAATCAAAATCATGGCTATGCAAGTAAATATTTAAGAGATGTGTAATAGATACATTCTTATAGTGAAAACAAAATTAAAATAAAATGTTTTTTGTCATTTGGTCTTGTGAGCATTTTCATATTTATTTTAAATCATTGACAGTTTTCAGCTATCATAAACCAAACTGAAAGGATACATACAGAGATGGGCACTGTGGCTGTCACCCTACCAGTTTTACATTGCAATACATGAAATGAAAAGTGGAAATGTAAATTACCTTTTGAAGGAATTCAAAAGATACCCAAAAGTAGTAAAAGATTATATCAGTGTACTCTGAGTGTTCAGTTCTTAGAACACTAAGGGGAAACTGAAAGATAAGTCCCGGGATTCATAAAGCTTGTGCCAGGTGCAGGCGTAGCGTCAGCATTCCAGCACCAAATATGGCCACCGAGCGATCCAGGTACGAGCTGTTCCCACGTGCACTACCTGCGTACGCTATGCCCGCACAGCTCCGGGGCCCTGTATGCTAATTACCCCATGTGCAGCGGTGTAGCATACGGGGCCCGGGAGCTGTATGCTACACTGCTGTGTATGGGGTAATTAGCATACAGGGCTCAGGCCCTGTATGCTAATAACCCCATGTGCAGCAGTGTAGCATGCAAATGAAGGTATGTAGTGATCCAGGAAGTGGTGCAGGCATAATGTAAGCATGCAGAAATGTAAACCGTTTACATTTTTGCAAACATAAAATCGGAGACATGACAGCTGACCAAACACATGTATTATATTGTTAATATATGCCAATGGCTAACTATATAGCCATTGACATAAAAAATCATGTACAATATATAAAATTAACATTTAATATATATATAGTCGCACTATTGCGATGTGGAAGCGCAGGGCAGCGGCGTGTAAAGGGGATTGCAAGGAAAATATAAAAATATAGAATAAAACTGCAATATAACACATATCATGATTTCCCCATAATAGTCAATGGCAGGCATGCTACACCATACTATGGCGCAACGGTTGCTAAGGGGCTGTGGCAGTGTTATGTGTGGTAGCAAGGAATTAGTAGGCAATGCCATGCAAATGAGAGGAGTAATAGTGAATCACAGATTCCTCACTGGTGTAAGGATGCACCTCACAGCGTAGCATTATAACACTGATGTGTGCCCTTGAGATAAAGATGACATCAAGAGAGGGGTGTGTCGCCATTGCTGTAAGCACACTGGAGCATTGCTAAACCGATTTGCCCCTAGCTAGGCAAAGCTGCAGGATAAGGATGTGTTGAACTGGCCATAGCTTTGCTTAGCTGAGATTACACAAGGTAACTGAGTATGCATGTGAACGGAGATGAAAATGCACGTAAACTCGGTAAACGGGTTTGCGTGGTACGCACTGCAGCTGAAACAGGAAGGATATAGGAAAGAAATAAGGAAATGCTGCAGCAGGGAAATTAGAGTACAAATGACTAATTAACACCTAGGAGCTTAAGGTAGGCCATTGACAACAGCTATCAAGGCTGCAAACAGCTACCTGCAGAACAGGAAAGGGGAGGGGCTGTACTGCAATGAAAACAGTAAAGTGTCAAAGCAGAACAAAGGCGATTTGCAGTATATCAGCTACAAGACACATTTTGCCATGATTGGGTAGGGAAAGTACAAAACAAGAAAGACAGCAGGTGGATGCATGCCTGATAATGGGAGGGGATCCAGGTTTAAAAGTGAAATAAAGGGTAACAGATTAATCAAGGCAGGCAAGCATAACTCCACAGTAAAGGCCCCACACTTGCAGTACTCATTCTAAAACCCATAATTAAGATACTCTGCAGCTGGAATAGCTCATACACACCAAATGACATCAGCAGCATCCATAGCACAATAATATAAAGTGTGAAAGCACCTCACACACATTTGTGTATTCCGATACACTCTGCACCACATACACTCTGCACCAGTGGTGTATACAGATGGGGAACTTTTATTATGTACATGTTAGGGGCTGCCATAGCTTTGATCCACCAGCATCTGTAGGAGACTAAAGGTGGTGTGGAGGATGATGCACACAACCACCTCAGGCACCAGAGGAGGAGGAGAGTGTTCAAACCCAGGGTAACCTACCAGGGGCTACATGATCTGGAGATAGTAAAGCATTGCAGGGTGGACAGGGACATCCTACAGCAACTTGTGGAGCTGTGCCAGCCACGCCTCAGAGCCAGAACAAGCAGAGGGGAACCCATCCCAATGGATATGAAGGTATGTGTAAGCCTGAGAATAGTAGCTACAGGTACCTTTCAAAGACCAACTAGGAATATCATGGGGATCTCACAGGCATCAGCATCCAAGGTATTACACCAGTTCCTGGATGCCATGTTAACACATGCCAAAGAGCACATATACTTCCCCAAATGCAGGAGGAGTTGGCCAGCAATATATGTCTCTTCCATCATGTGGCAGAATACCCAGAGGTACTGGGTGCAATAGACTGGATGCACATACACATCAAGTCACCACCCAGTGAGCAGGGTATGCACTACATAAACCATAAGGGATACCCCTCCATCAACTGCCAGGTTGTGTGCAATGCCCAGGGCATTATCATGGATGTATGTACTGGCAGACCTGGAAGCTATCACGACTCCCACATCTGGCATACCTCACAGCTGTATCAGGTATTTGCCAGGGGGGACATCCCAAATGTCCACCTGGTGGGGGATGCCGGCTGTGCACTGGAACCGTGGATGATGACACTCATCAGAAATGCTCACACACCCATGCAGGAACGCCATAATGAGGCACACGCACAAACCAGAATCATCATAGAGCATGTTTTTGGGATACTGAAATCACAGTTCCATTGCTTGGACATATCTGGTGGAGCCTTGCAGTACTCTCCAGGCACGTGTGCCCACATCTTCATAGTATGTGCCATGCTACACAATATGATCCTGCAGAAACAGCTGCAGAAGGGACAGAATGATGAAGGCCCTCATAGCCCACCACCATTGTCAAGGGTCCCACAGGCACAGAGGTACTCAGACCATGAACACCCTGAGCCAGCCCCAGTAGGCAGATGGAGGTCTGCCCAGTATGCCCATGCCTTGGCAAGGAGGGAACGTATAGCACACACACTGACAGCGTAGGCACCTAGGGACTGACATCTTTCTCCACCTGCGCACACAGTAACAATGGATGGCACACACACAAAACTACCTGTAAATTGTCATGTATAGGCAGTCTACTGTGTGCATCCAACATAGGCAGCCCTCAACTATAGCACACACAACTGCCATTGGCACAAGGTAAGTCAACACCTGAACAGTAAATTAAGCTATCAGCATGTGCTGATACTGTATGTATAGGTTCATAGGTAGGTACTTTGCCAACTGCCAGAGTCCATTCATAAGCCTAGCCAAAATGTGTCAGCTTTTGCCACCCCATTGATTCATTAACTGTTACTCTGTGGAGCAGAGCCAATGGTGGGATCCCTGGGGTATATCTACTGTTCCCCATCCACTCTTTAAGGTTTCTCTTGAAGAGTATTAGTGAGGGGCTCGGTATAATGTAGTTAGGGATGTTGTTCCAAAGTATGGGGAGTGTCTGTGACAGGAATCCATCCCTGCAGCATCTTCCAGTTATTGTTGTGGCAAGGTTCAGCTCACTACAGTGTGTGGCTCACTGTGACATGGATTCCCATAGGTGGAGCATATCCATTAAGCCTGAGTTTGACATGGCTGTGTTGGCCAGCAGAGATCATCTCTGGGTAAAATGAGATGCCACTGAGTAAAGCAGGAGTTTATTCAGTCTGGCTGCATAGGGCATATATTTGAGGCCAGTAATCCCCTTGGCGAGGTACATTTGTGGACCTTCCAGCTGTTGGAAGTGTCTTCTGATGTACATCCCAAATGGGTTATTATACCCTATGATGGGACTGATGAGTGATGAGTAAAGGGGCACTATAACCTCAGTATGTCTAGATGGGAACCCTTTAGTAATCAGATGGCCTACATAGAAGGATGCCCTAACTACTTTGGAGATATGATTGTCAAAGGAGAGATCGCTATCTACCTTAGTTCCCAGATACCCCATTACCTCATCCATATTAAAGTGGCTGCCACTTATGTGTTAATATGTGGGTGCTTAATATTCCACAACGGAATGACCATGCAGTTAGTGGCACTTAGTTGGAGGCCATGACTTTGACACCCTGTGTCGGTCTCTGTGAGGCCCCTTGAGGGATGTCTGTGTCAGCTGGACTATCAATCATGGCTCCCAGTTCGCAGTCATTGCCAAACATGGTCTGCCGTAGTCCACCTGTGTTTGCCTGTACCTCTGAGAAGTATATGCCAAACAGTAGGGCTCCCAGGACTGAGTCCTGTGGGACACCAGTCGTGACTGGTCAAGTGTTGGACCTGGAGACCGCTAGTCATGCTATGTGGGTTCTTTGTGTAAGCCCGTTGGCAGCCCAACCTGTGATGTATGAGTATATGTACAAGCTGGTGTGTTATCAATAATACCTGAGTGTGGCATGGTGTCAAAAGCCTTGATGAGGTCCAGGTAGTATGTGTGAACCACCTCTCCTCTCATCTAACGTCTTGGTGACTGTATGTAAGACATCAAACAGGTTCAGTAGGCATGAACTGCACTCATCCAAGCTGACCTGGGTTGGGTCATGTGTTTGGAGGTTACCAATGTCTTTGTTAATGAGTGCCATGAGGATCTTCTCCATACCATTGCAGATCAGGCTAGTCAGGCTTATGGGGTGGTAGTTACCATGGTCAGGTTTGGTTCCACCTTGGTGGAGTGGAATAACCATTGCCACGTGCCAGTGTATGGGCATGTAGCCTGTGGAGAAGCTAAGGTTGAAAAGCTTAATTAGGTGGGGGGGGTCAGGTTGTCTTGCACTGTTTGCAAGATGCAGTCTGGTACAACATCTGCCTCTATTGACACTGTGTTCTGCTGTTAGAGAGGGCCATTTCCACCTGTGTGTCTCTGATGTGTGGGATACTGTACCTTTTGGGTAGTGTTGTGGGCTCTTTAGGGGGTGAAGTATGCGGTGAATGTATCTGCAAGGATGTTGGCAATATCAGTAGGGTCAGCATATTTTGTGCTATATTTCACTGGCACAGTGCAAATCTGTGTGTCACCACTTAGATCCTTGACATAGCCAAAGAAGGCTTTGTGGTTATCTTTCGAATCCTTGTGTATTTTCCTGTTGATGTTAGCCTTAGATGATTTCATGAGGGACCTACATATCATACTAATAGTGGTCACGGATGTCTGCCCTTCATGCGATTTTCGGTTTGTCTGGAAAACTGTTCTACTTCTGTAGTATAGCCTGTTTATTCCAGGGGTCCACCAGACTGCTGTCCTTGTCTAGGAATGAGTCTTGGTTTACCAGTGATGGCACAATCCATACATTCATGTAGGTGCTTAAAGATTGCATTTATAAATCTGTCTGTATCTTGAGCAGTGTTTCCCCTTAGCATGGGGGCTGCGAACCCCCCCCCCACACACTCCTGTCTCAAGTAGTGTAAATTTAGCTGTAGGAAAGGTATAAACTGTGGTTTCCATGGGTGGGGGAGACGTTTGGGTGTGGAAACAGTGAATAGTTCATGGTCAGATCTAACCAGTGACCAGTTAACCTCTACTGTGGTACACCTGTTGCCCATGTTGGTGATGACCACTTCTAGTATATTTCCACCCCTCGTTAGGGAGGTTACCACCTGATACAGGGCATATGAGGTGATAAATTCCAGAAAGCACTGGGCCTGGAAGTGAGTACTTGAGTAGGTTTCCCATTTAATGGTAGGGTAGTTGACATCGACCAATGCTAGGGTGTGTGTTAGGACTGTCATGTTCTCCACTTTCTCCAGGAAGGTGGAGTGGTGGTCCTGGGTCATGGAGGATGATTTGTAGCAGGCCACAGTTTACATTGCAGTTGTGGTTGGTGTTAGCTGCACATGGATGATCTCAGAGGTATCATGCTGCCCCACTAACCTGGAGGTGTAGGTATCCCTGATGAATATGGATACACCCCCTCCATGTCTGTGTCAGTCCATGTTCTGTGGCTGAAATGTGTGGTATGGGTTGTAGTCTGGTAGTGCTGGTGTGCTCTCAGGAGCCTTAAGACAGGTCTAGGTTACTGCACATATGTTGACGTTGTCCATCCTGAGGAGTGCTGTGGTGCATGCATGCTGTGATCACACCCCTGGTGTTGAGTAGCATAACCCTCATTGATTCTGCTATTGTGCTGTTTATGGAGCTGGTATTCACCTTTGAGACTCTCCTAAAAAAGGCACCATGGGGGCGCCAATAGCCTTGACCAGTATTCCAAAGCCTAAGGCTGACACATAAGCTGGTATGGTATCATTGCATGCATATTTCCCATCTCTGCTTGTTTCTCATCTCTCCTGTAGGTAACCTACTGGTAAGCAATAGAAAGCCTTAAACTTATACAAGTCTTCTAGCTTCCAAGATAGACTTTTGGAGTGATTAAGTATCAGTGTTCTGTATGTTATTGCTGTACTTAACTGTTTCCTGACTACATGATGATTTCTCACTGTATATTGTGATCTGAAAGTCTGTTTATTCACATATTATGGCTGTGATGGCCTGCACTTTAGAGGTTTACAGATAGCCTACTACCCATCTGCCCAAAGGCAATTAGAAGCATAGCTACAGTGTGTTGGCTTTCTCTACACCACTGATGAAGTAACTGAGCCTCTGTTAAGCATAGCCAATGAAGCAATTCCAGGCAGAGTTGCCAGAAGCTGTTGAAGACTGGGGTGGTGGAGGGTGATAGGGTCATTTAGTGATCTAAAGAGGACATGTTAATGTAACAGTTCAACACCATTCAATTTCCCCAGCAGGTCTTGCAGCTATCAAACTGGATGGGCTCCCCCACCACCTGGCTGTATGGTTCTGGGACAAATAATCCCAGGGGTGTATATTCTGTTACCCATTCACACAACAAGGTTTCCCTTGAAGTGTGTCATTGAGGGGATATGCCTAATGTAGTTAGGAGTGTAATTTATTGTCACACATTACGTTTGTTGTATGTTGTTATTTCAAGAGTAAGTGAAGCTCAGTGGATTTGGGGCTCTCCGATCTTTGCTTAGCCTAGCTTACACATAGAAATAATCTAGATAGGAGATAGGTGGAAGCAACATTAATGTCAATAGTGTAATGGTTACAGCATCTGCATAGTATCTGTGCATTCGAGGTCCCAATCCCAATAAAGTCAGGGATGTTTATCATGTTAAACGGTAGACCTTAACCACAACTTGCATATATAGGTAGTAATTGTCTGTATAATAAACATTCAAAACACCCATATAAACCCATGTGTGCTGGAGAGTAAAGTCAACAGAGAATGTAATGTTATCCTAGCACATGGCTAGGCGTAGATGAACCATGGGCGTTGGTCTCCATTGACAGTATATTAAAATATTTGAGATGTTTTTGAATATATGCAGTTAGTCTGTACGAGTGTTTCATTGATGTGCTGGACATTTAGTCTGGATATATATTTTTAATTCTTCATGTTTTTTATGTTTTATGTTTGGAACTATCAAGGAGCTATATTTTTAGTTTCAAAGCAATAGTCTCATATATATGTTCTTTTTGCAATGCTATTTATTTATATACGTTAATATGAAATTTTCAGCGATATATGAACTGAATGGTTCAAATATATCTATATATTTACATCATATATTTTGCATTTTTGTAGTGAATAAGTATTGAATATATGTTATTTAACAATGACAAGTACTATTTTTACTTTTATATTACACTATTTTACTTTGCTTTATTCCATTGTGTGTTTTATAAGTTTAGTGAATCATGTTGCTTTAAAATGAAATAGTGGAATAGTTGATGAGCTATCTCAATTGATTAATTGATTAATTGATTCATTAGATAAAATATCTTGTATATAAATATTTTCCAGAATTAACTGATTTATAAACCTGAAGAAGCGTACCTTGGTAGTACGTGAAAGCGCTTGTTCCGATAATAAATACAGTTTTATTTTATTCACCATCGTGGTGACTTCTACTTCAGTTGTTTTACTTGCTGTTACGTGGATTTTTTTGTTCTGGTAGAAGTCTTTGGATGATAGTATCCTGTTTGTATCTATTATTTTCGTTGCTCTCCTATTTGGATTTTTCTACCTTCACACGATGGAAACACCTACAACTGAACTTGACTACAACCCTGGAATTAAGAGTAATGTCAGTGATTGGAATGACATCTTTCATCAACGTGATAATCCATTATTGAATTTAGAACTGCATCTTCCTACCACCTTAAGGAACACAGGTACTGTGGAAAGCCTTAAAGAATTTTATAATGGTCTCAGGGAACTTGAGAATGATTTGTATAAATTACATAGACTAATTTAGCAGATAAGGCATTTGGAAGCATGCCTCCATTTCCATGTGATACCTCGGGGCATGCGAGTCTTATGCATGCCCACCTATGGTAATAGCCACCCTGAACTTCTGAGAAAGTGGCAACAATTGAATATAGATTTTAGTAATCAATATATAAAACTTTTGATTGATTACTTCACTCCAATTGAAAATGAGCTAGTCACAAAAGTAGAGGCTTTGCATAAAGATCTACTGAATCAATATAAAGGAGAAGTTTATGAGAAAAAACTTGATGCAATGTTTGTACAAGTCATTGCATATAGTGATAGACTGCAGCAACTGAAATATAAAAAACTACAGAGAGACTATCATGATTTTTTATCCGGACAAATTTTTGTTTGGCCCAAGCCTGGTGATCAGTCTAACATCCGACAAAATCATCTGCCCCATGCTGATAACAGTATTATCAATGCAACAGATTCTTTAGAGTCCTTGAGTCCGATTAATATGGAAATGACGTCATTGATAAGCACCAAGAAGCAAGATGAGTTGCCAGTGGGCGAAACACCACCACCGAACCAACAAGCTCTAAAGGAATCAAATTCCCTTGGAGCGAGACCAAAACTTGCTACAGGATTAACTCAAAATGCTTTTTTGCCATTACCAGTAGAATACAGAGCCCGAATATCGATGCGGTCCAACAGTCGAGGAAGAAGAAAGAGGAAGTATTCGGGGGAGATAACCGAGGTAAGGAGAAAGAACAGGAACTGAGGCAACTTGTATTTAATTTCTTGAGTCGTGAACTAACTATGTATGAAGTAGATCTTCTGAACAAAGGACTCTCCTTCATTCCATCCCAGGGTAGTAAACTTTCAGAGGTTCTTATTGACTTACGTCTCTTTGTGAGAACCCTAACATTAAAATTATTGTTTAAAGACGCTAATACATCTAATTCTAACACTGGTGAACAATTTAAATGTAAAAGTATGTTTATACCCACTCTTTCGCCTAATGTTGAATGTTTTGCAAGGTTATGTGAACAAGATCTATACGATTATTTTTCCAAAGGTAAATCTAAGCATGTGTTTCATAATTTAAATGCAAATGAGAAACTTTCACTCAAGAGCTTACAACAGGATTTAAGCTTAGTATTTAAACCAGCTGATAGGGCGGCCACGGTGGTGCAGTGGTTAGCATTGCCGCCTCACAGCAAGAGGTTCTCCGGTTTGATCCTCGGCTGGGGTGCCTTCTGTGTGGAGTCTGCATGTCCTCCCTGTGGTCGCGTGGGTTTCCTCCGGGTGCTCCGGTTTCCTCCCACATCCCAAAGACATGCTGCAGGTGGATTGGACACTCTAAATTGGCCCTAGGTGTGCGTGTGAGTGTGCCTTCTGTGGAAGGTTGGGCGCCGGGCTGGCAACTCGACACCGTAAAACTCCACTGCCATTCAATGTGCGGACAGGTGATCCGCTGTGGCGACCCCTAACCGGGATAAAGCCGAAAGAAGAAGAAGAAGAAGATTTAAACCAGCTGATAAGGGTGGAGGTATAGTGGTAATGGACTCCACCCTATACACTAAGCTAATGCTAGATATGCTGAATGATGATGCAGTCTATAAATGTATAGAGCATAAGCTATTAATATACATTGTGAAACAGGTCCAAGATACTTTATATGACCTTCTCATGTGCAGACAAATTTCTAAGGAACTATATGAATATTTCTTGCTAGATCCCACTTTTATTCCTGTGATTAAAGGCCTTCCTAAAGTACATAAAGGTTTTTTTCCACCTCCCGTACGACCAATAGTATCTGGTGAAAAATGGGTAACTGAGAATATTTCTCGTTACATTGAATCTAAATTGGGACCCTTAGCCAGAAAAATACCCACCATTTTAAAAGATACCCATGAACTATTAAATGATTTACAGACTCTAGCTGTAGACAATGTTTTACCCTCATCGATTATTTTGGTATCATTGGATGTCAAAAATCTTTTTGCAACTATCCCTAATGAGTATGGGATCGAGGCTATCAGGGAATTTATACATGCAGATGGAACACTTGATAATGACTCTCAAATGTTGATTTGTATACTACTAGAGATAGTTTTGAATAATAACATCTTTTTATTTCAAGATACTTTATATGTACAGACTTGGGGGGTAGCCATGGGCACCCCCTGTGCGAACTCTTATGCTAATCTAGTGATGTATCAATGGGAATGCAGGTTTTTGTTTGATAGTGCATTTTTCAAGCATATCTTACTATACAGACATTTTGTAGATGATGTACTAATACTTTGGAAAGGAGATGATGAATCATTGAGACATTTGGTCCCATATCTGGAATCTACAACTGATTTCTTGAGGTTTACCATGGAGAAATCTGTTAACAAGATAGATTTTCTAGATGTTACCATTTTTAAAAAACTGGATGGTGCAATTTCCACTACTCTATATAGGAAACCCTGCTGGAGAAATGCAATACTACATTATAATAGCATGCATCCACGCCATATATTCCCGAACATTGTTAAGAGTCAGCTTTTGAGAATTTCCCGTCTATGTAGCAATGATAAAGATAGAGATGTACAATTAAATTTAATAGAGGGTTTTTTTGTTAACAGGGGATACTCTAGTTCTTTGATTAAAGATGTGAAAAATTCAACCTTTTGTTCTAAATCTCAGATAAATGAAAGACAGAGAACAAAAAACTTATGCAAAACTTACCAGCATGATACTAAGGCAGCTTTTATAACCAGATATACTAATGATATTAAACACATTAATAATATCATTAGAAGAAATTGGAAGGTATTGTTATTAGATACACAAGTAGCAGAGGTTGTTGGCAAAAGACCCACTTTTAGATATAGGAATAGTAAAAGTCTAAAGAGACTATTATGTATTGAAAAATTAAACAGACCTGTGTTTGATCTTAGACAGTCTTTGAGACATCGAACATATCCATGCAACAGTTGCAACATGTGCAACTTTATTTCTAAAAATCAACAATTCACTGTACCATATTTAGAATATACATTTATACCTAATTTTTATGCAACGTGCAATTCTAAAAATTTAGTATATTTGGCTACCTGCGTTGCATGCGAGGCGTATTATGTGGGGCTAACATCTAGAAGGCTAAAAGATTGCATTTATAACCATAGTTATGATATGAGGAAAATTATTTTAACAAATGCTTTGGCTAAATATAAATATGCATTCCATGATCATGACTTTAAATTTAGGGTACTACAGATAGTAAATAAAATTAAACGGGAAGGCGATAACATGGGCTCTTTAGAGCTGGTTGAATTAAACTGGATTTTAAGGCTGAGAGCACATATTGAACCAGGGCTTAACCAGGCAGTAAATATAAAGCCAATATTGGCTAGGCATAGATGAACCATGGGCGTTGGTCTCCATTGACAGTATATTAAAATATTTGAGATGTTTTTTAATATATGCAGTTAGTCTGTACGAGTGTTTCATTGATGTGCTGGACATTTAGTCTGGATATATATTTTTAATTCTTCATGTTTTTTTATGTTTTATGTTTGGAACTATCAAGGAGCTATATTTTTAGTTTCAAAGCAATAGTCTTATATGTATGTTCTTTTTGCAATGCTATTTATTTATATACATTAATATGAAATTTTCAGCGACATATGAATTGAATGGTTCAAATACATATATATATATATATATATATATATATATATATATATTTGCATCATATATTTTGCATTTTTGTAGTGAATAAGTATTGAATATATGTTATTTAACAATGACAAGTACTATTTTTACTTTTATATTATACTATTTTACTTTGCTTTATTCCATTGTGTGTTTTATAAGTTTAGTGAATCATGTTGCTTTAAAATGAAATAGTGGAATAGTTGATGAGCTATCTCAATTGATTAATTGATTAATTGATTCATTAGATAAAATATCTTGTATATAAATATTTGCCAGAATGAACTGATTTATAAACCTGAAGAAGCGTACCTTGGTAGTACGTGAAAGCGCTTGTTCCGATAATAAATACAGTTTTATTTTATTCACCATCGTGGTGACTTCTGCTTCAGTTGTTTTACTTGCTGTTACGCGGATTTTTTTGTTCTGGTAGAAGTCTTTGGATGGTAGTATACTGTTTGTATCTAATAAAGTCAGGGATATTTATCATGTTAAATGGTAGACCTTAACCACAACTTGCATATATAGGTAGTAATTGTCTGTATAATAAACATTCAAAACACCTATATAAACCCATGTGTGCTGGAGAGTAAAGTCAACAGAGAATGTAATGTTATGCAAGCACATAGTGAGATGTTACTTCACTGAAATGTATATATCCTGAGTAGTTAGCGGATGTGGCCGTGTATGCGCGCACAGTTTATATGTTACAAAGTTTGTTTAACTGTGTTTAACTGCTGCTATAATGTCACACAAACACTTTTAAACATGCTTACAACTGCTTAAATGAGCCATATTCTGGAGTAAAAAACATTTTGAAAGCATTGCAGGTGCTGAATCCTGGACCATGCACACTATAGTCATGGGACTTACCACTAAGCCATCTGAGGTGTATACATGTTTCATGGTCTTTAGACTACACCTTATACCATATGCATTCCACTGTAATGACCACAACTGGGACAGTCACTTTGTGTACATACGTACAGTACATTGTAATGTAGTGTAGTTTGTGAACCAACACATACAAGTCTATATATGTATTACTGTTACAAATTAATACGATATATATACACACATATATATATATATATATATATATATATATATATATATATATATATATGGGTCTACTTTAAAAGACCGACACGCTACTACGACACAAAAATCACCGGCAGATAACCGACAACACACAAAACCGACAACGTAAAACACCGAACACCATAACACCGACACACCAAACGTAAACAACACACCACACTACATAACATACCCACTAGCCCTAACCCAAACCCTAACACTAAGGTCCAACACTATCGCACACTTCACCTACCTGCACCCTAACCGTACTCACTTAACCCACCCCTAGCCCAAGGTCCGACACTATCGCACACTTCACCTACCTGCACCCTAACCTTAACTCACTTAACCCACCCCTAGCCCAAGGTCCGACACTATCGCACACTTCACCTACCTGCACCCTAACCCTAACTCACTTAACCCACCCCTAGCCCAAGGTCCAACACTATCGCACACTTCACCTACCTGCACCCTAAACCTAACTCACTTAACCCGTCCCTAAACTACAGTCCCTCACTATCACACACTTACCTTACACGAACCCTAACTCCGACACTAACACACACTCACCTTTCCCACAGCCTAACCCAAAATCCCACAATATCGCACACTTACCTTACCGCTCCTAACGCCATCACTGTCGCACACTTACCGAGTCGCGATCGCACATTACCCTTGTCGGTCTTTCCGCTGTTGGCAGATCACCCTGTCGGTAAACTTACCTGTCGGTCGTTTTGTCTTCGTTTTCCGCATATCGGGGAATCGACAGTTCAGTCTTTTAAAGTAGACCCGTATATATATATATATATATATATATATATATATATATATATATATATATACACATGTCAGTGATGTCTGCACATAGATATAAATATAAAGATATATATATATATATATATATATATATATATATATATATATATATATATATATATATACAGTTACATCAATAGCTATATATATAAACATCTATGAACACACTTCATGACACAGAAGCAATCCAAAGGAATTGAAGTGTACACAAAACACATGCAGCTCTGGTATTATAACTATTAATATTAACCTAATTCACCATAGAAGGGATGGTTGTTGTGCATGTGAAGACTAGGGTGGGAGAGGAATGATAGGTAATGAAATCATGCATCAAGGAGAGCCTGGGTTGGATGTTCAATAAGTGAACTGGAGGGGTATACATGGAGTATGGGGACAATATAAAAAGGGCACAAAACAAGAACCTTTATTCATAATACACCCTGTCATGTCACATTGCAACACCTAATTTCACAAACATATGAACATTAACATGTATCAGACATATGTACACCAACTGACTGTCACATTTGTTTTCAGTAGTGAGAAATGCCTGTAGTAAAATGTATATTCTAAGCACCATAACATTTGTACATTTCTCAGATGCCTTAGTGGTAAAGTCAGTGACTGTGGTGTTCATGGTCCTGGGTTCAAGACCTGCAAGAACTGTTAAGTTATTTTGAGGGCCAGAATAAGGGCTGTTTAATGCAGGTGGATTAAGGCACTTTTAAGCAGTTGTAAGCAGGTTTGCACTGGTTTGCGCAATGGTAAGCGGCACTTAAACATGGTTAAATGGAGAAGCTCTTCACAGGTTTAACCATTGCTTGACGTCGGGCAGACCATGGGCAACTATGCTTACAATCGCTAAAATGTGCATTATTCACACTTTCCCTACCAGTACCTACTCTGAGAGGTAAAATAATAACATCTTCCAGAATTAGAACCCACAATCATGTAGTCTATCCTCAGCATAACCTACCACTAAGCTACCTGAGATGTAACTATGCCAGTTGTGTATGCAGACAGGTTAAAACACAAAAGGGGGGAATGTGTTGAAATAGGACAACCCGCCATGTACCCAATGAATACGATGCCTTCATCATGCAGAGTTCAAGTGAAGGTCCACTGCTGTTACAGGGACAACCAAGTAATAAACTGCGGGCTAATGATACATGTCAGAAACACTATATGGACTCAAAGATGTCAATCCCTAACATGGAGAACATATCTGTGCAGTGGCTGAGAAATGTTTCAATGCTCCAGAGAGCACACCTGCATGACCATGTTATAACACATACCTCACCTCTTGCCCATTATCCTTTATTGGAACACACGGGCCGCAGGTGTGTCCATATTCCTGAAGGATATGTACACCCCCATGCTAGTTGCACTTGCATAACTTCAGATGCATTATGCTAAGCAACAACCTTTGTGCCAAAGAGGCATTGAAATTGCACCTTGCGACAGATCACCCACCATGCCGCAGATTTCCCAACTGTCATAATGTGCCGTAATGGGGAAGATTAGGTTTGAGACAGAAAACCATAATAATGGCTACTCTCAACTATACCATTATGAACTGGGAAGACTCCTCATGTGCCAACACCTGTGCTCAATGCATGTTGGATTCCATCAACCCCAATGACCTGGATCACAATAGTCACACAAACAGGGCTAACAGTATGCTACACATAGTCAGTCTCCAAAGCCAATGTTATGCTTCCTAAGAGCAAAGCAGTGACTGTCATGGCACCCATGCAGATGGACAATGCATGTGCAAATGCTGAATCCTATACAAATGAACCTTAAGCAGTCACATACGTGCAGTGATTGTGCCATTGAAACAGAACCAAGATTCAACCAAACACAAACAAGAAGGCAAACTGGTGGTACCATGCTTTACACTGTACCACAGAAGGTAGTAACTGTTGCAAGAGTGAACACACATGAGTATAGATGATCCCTGGTCAGCCTCAGTAAGATGCAGATACACCATATAAAACCACACAAAGCTACTGTGAAACTAATCAGCCACATACTATGAGGCCAAGCACAGAGCATTCTATAGCTGTGTCATTAATGGTAATGGCAATGACAAGAACTGCCGTGCTGCACAGCACTATGGCATGGGAAGTACTGCACCTACAGAAATAGCACCTGTTCATCCAGATAGGGTCTTGGAGTACCTAAACCCACTCCCACCCCCCAACAGGTACACATAGTTATATATCCATGTACACTACAGAGCCCCTGTAATAACAACTATGCAAGTACAAGCTGCACTCTCTAAAGCCATACATGCAGCTTTCATGGGACCTGTCAACATCCCAGGGTGTATCCTACACAAATGTAAGAACAATCAGCTCTCCACATACACATCATGTTCAGTCATAGCTCCATGTCAGGCTGTGTACACACTGAATGGTGCACAGCAACAGTTATCACACCCCACAAAGGGGGAGACACCACTGATAATGGGAAATAGTGCACTACTACCCTGCTGAGTCTGGTCTATAAGGCCATGAACCGTGATCAACTTATTTGATGTACCCAGTACAGCTGTAGATAACAGTAAGGTTGATTCACACAGCATATCATCTTAGGACAACATCACCTATACTGTGACCCAGCTACACTCAGTAAACTAGGTGTATATTCCTATGTCACAGGAGTGGTTGGCAACTGGACTGCTGGCAGAACCAACACTACAGAAGGTGTCTGACTAATACACACACATCAAACCAGTGCCAGACACACTAATACAGGGTTCATTCCTGGTACACCCCTCTTTATTATCTATACCACACAGACTAACACAGAAGATATCTTCCTATTGATGTTTGCAAATGACTATGAACTAGGAGCAATAGTTGACTCAATGTGTGCTGTGTTCTACATACAAAAGGGCCTTTGTGTGTCAGATGTGTGGTCTGTGATGTATGGCCACAATCTGACAGCTAAGTATTGCATTGTCATCCCCTATGTTAAAAACCCTGTACCCATGAACTACCACCTAGGCAGCAGTCAATGTAATGGCAACTGTGTGTGTATGGGATGCAGCTGGACAGTAGTCTTTCCTTTGATAGTTACTTCACCACACCAGTCAGGTAGTTGTATGTGGCACCCCTAATCATGACAGGGTGCCATCCATGAATATAGAGATAATTGTTCAGCCATTCTCAACACTCATGTGACCCATAATAAATCATATATTTCCTTTAAGGATTATTGCCCATGTGTAGATGGCCTACACTGCTCTTCCCAATCCCTAGCTCCACTATGTAGCATGCAGCCTACCCTGAATAAAGCCATGTCCAACCCAGAGATGTTGGACATGCTACACTTAACACATCCTGATTCCAGATAAACATATACTTCATGGACATCCACCTTTCTACTACAAGGATCACAACATGCCTGACAGATCTCTGTCCCATGCACTTTACATACTCTTGCCATACTATGCATCCCTGTCCAGCGAAGCTGCACATCACCCTTCTCTGTGACATGGTGTGATGACCGCATGCCAAATATATCAGTAACCCTGTAGATCACTTCTGTGGCACTGCTTGAGCTGGCCACTGAAACTTACCTGTCTGTTGGCTACAGCTAGGTAACCTTTCTGCCTAGGCTCATAAATGGCCCAGGGCATATAGCCTACTAGTTCACTATGACCATACATGCTATAGTTGATATCCAACTCTGCAAATACCATCATGCTAGCTATTGTCCCATGTGTTTCACATGTGCAACATAGGCAATACATGGCAGGATGCTACACAGCTGTACAGTGCCATGTAGATGTATATGGCAAAACACATACATGTAAAACATTCTGTGAGCAAGTCTGCAGGGTCACAGGTCACGTCCCTAAAGGCTGTGTATGACTATATATGTGACATACACACAGCATTAAGGTCTATTGCATTAATGTGAACACATCCAGGCATGTGCTGATAGGTAAAGACACCAGTACAGGCAAACAGACATGCCCACATCAAGACAAAATCCACATGGAGTATGAGCAATGTCATCACATGACACACACATATATGGTGATAACATCACATCACAGTAAGTGTCAAATGTTTTTGACTTAAACATGTCAGTGGTGTTAGTGTCATGTAGATTTGCAAATACTTATTTGTAATCTTAATAAATGTGATACACATGTATGTTCAGCTGTACGTCTGTACTTCTCTATGAGTTACTGTGACCTGTCTCCATCATTATGTCTTCCAGGTATGCCACGTGGCAGGTTGCCAGCATACACTCACTTGGAGGATGAGGTCCTCATCCCATACCTCCTCAACAACCATTTAACACTCTTCAGCCATGTACCACAGGATGCACAGCAGCGGGATGCCCTGTGGAAGGAACTCTGCAGGAGGATAAATGATGTTGGCGGTCACAATTGCACCTATCAGCAGGTGCTAACACTGCACTGACCTCATAAGATGGGAAAAACAGCATGCTAATGCAATAACCAGGGAACAAGGTGCAACAGGTGGGGGGGGGGGCACTCACCCAGCCCCCACTCACATGTACCAAGGAGCTACTGGCCAACCTGGTGACACCTGCAGACTTCCATTCACAAGCTTTAGCTGGTATTGTGGAGGTGGGTGTCTCTCAACCACCAAGCCTGGAGTTACCTGGTAAGTTAGTACTGCACATATGCACAACTATATTTCACATAGTTACATGTGTTACTGTACAATATGTAATGTACATCATATGCAAGGCATGTATGCACACATGCCACATACTATAGTCTGCTACTCTATGTATGCACAGATGTGCGTACTCCATAGTATAGTGTATTGTACTGGCTTATGTGGTAACATGGACATTGCACCCTGTAGCTATCACACAGGTGTGGATAATGATCTTACTGCTGTGCACTCCTGTTTAGGTACCTCTGGTGTTTTGCAGTGACAGCAGCCTGTGTCAGGTGAGATTGTTATTATTTACCAGGCTTGATAATGCACAGATCATATTAATTGCATGCTATCTGCCATAACACACGTACACATAATGTATGGTGGTCCTGTTAATAGACACTAGTCAGACCTGCAATGCATCACAGTGGTTACCCATGTGAAACAATTGAAGACTATATGAAACACCTACACTAAATCTTCCAAACTGTCATTGCCAGATGTGTGGACAACTGTGAATACAATGGTGGAGGTGTGGTTCACTGTTGGAGCTGCAGTATGACCAGCCCACAGGATGCACCCTTGTGGATTATACCCTTGCTATGAATGTCACACAATGGCATGTGCTATCTGACATGTCCATGACATGTAGTGGTCTGACTGCAACACTGCTCAACTATCCTGCAAAACATATCTCACATCCTATACATACCACCCTTTGTCTGCATAACCATGTCCTCAGTGAAGCATATGACATCTATGGGTGTATGTCACATGGGAGAACACTGACATGTGAAATAGATGGCCATAACAACCATTAGACAGAACATGTGTACACATGGCCATGGAGGATGGCCAGAGATATGAAGCAACACACACACAGTAGAAGTGATGTACATGTGTGTACACCCTGTTGTACATTGTCTCAGCACAATACAACTATGGCCTTTGTGTAATGGTGATATTGCAGATGTGAAAGTCAGGCAGAAATAAGAACTGATTAATTAAGGACTCATTCATAAGACAGAAGAAGTCACTTAAGGTTAATCACTTGTTAACAGAGGGGGTGGAGCTAGGAACTAAAATTTCTATTTAAGGAGTAAACTCAAACATTTCAGAGCTTTACCAGAAAGGCTCATCCAGACTCTGCTACACTTTGCTGTGAAGGAAAGGTTAGTTTGCTGTTATTTTTTGTATTACTGTATTGCCTTTCTATATTTTGAATACTGTAGTTTGTTTTCTTTACTTTGTGTTTTGCTTGCATTCTGTTTTAACAGCATATTAAATCTTCAAAAGAGACCACAGCTCTCTCTGTTCTGAGTCAGGCAGAATTTTTTCCCGCCCACCCACCCATTTAAGTTGTCTTGTTAAATACCACTGTCTTTCTAGTGGCCCACCTCTTATGTTAATCTGACCATATATCTCATTTCTCTGTACTTTCACTGGCTTATGTGAGTAATCACAAAATCATCATTTTTGAAATCCCACCCCTTCAATTATTTAAATTTATTGGCCATCCTACAGTATTTCATAGTACCAAAATACAAAAGTGACCACCCCTTTCAATCCATCTTGCTGTTTTAAAAATAGTAACTCTCCACTAAACCTTAACTTTTTAAACAGGTAAAACTCAAGTTACCTACTTTCACATCTAACTTCTCTAGTGCACACTGCAGAGTGCATTCTTTTCAATCTTACCTTTAAGCATCCCTGTGACTAGAACTTTCTCTAATACCTGCTGGAAAGCACTAGGAAGCCTTAAACTCATACAAACACTGAACTCTCCTTGTTAACAAGGAGAAATTAATAGTAGGCACTAAACAGCCTATAATTGCAAAGTACCTTGCTAAGGAAACAGCTCCTATACTTTACAAAAAAAAAAGCCTCAAACCAAGCATGTCCAAGGGTCAGCTTCCGGTGATTTCTCCTGTCCACCTGGTTAATCTGGGCATACTGGGGCAATGCAGCAATTGCCTCATGTACACAGACAACCCTCTCCTCCTACCACCCAACACTACAACCTGTGAGAGATGCACTTACATAGCCAAAATGGAAGCAAAGCTCTCCACCCAAGATTGTGCTAAACAGTCAAGAGGAGAAGGTTAACACCCACACTACATCTCAAGCAACACATAGCCCTTCTAAACCCGCACCACCAACACCCACATATAGCAACACTAAATCCACATATGCAGAGGCCCTTAACTGTAACCTGCCCAAGCAACAAAGACCTCTGAAGCTGAAACGCAAACAAACACCAATCACAACCAATGTGTCACATAGTTCACAACACCAGTGTGCCACCCAGCAAAAGCCCCTTAGGCAAGACAATGTACCTAACACTTTAGTCATAGGTGACTCTATAGTCCGACACACTGATGTCCCTCTCACCAGGTTGAATAAGGAGAAAATTACAGTCAGCTGCCTGTCGGGTGCCAGGATCCGCCACATAACGCATGCACTCAAGTCACTCCACAACAAGTAGAAATATGACTCTGTCATTGTCCATGTTGGAGTGAATGACTTGAGACATACCTCCCTGGACTACATGAAAAGAGACATGGAAGAGCTCTCGGATCATGTGGCCCAGGCAGGTATGACCCTAGCCCTGAGTAGCATCCTGCCTTCACCCAGAATGATACTACAATATAAGGATAAAATGATTGACTTCAACAATTGGCTAAGCTTATGGTGTCATTCAAAGGGGATCCAGTATCTGTCTGCCTGGGATGACATGATTGACAGACCATGATGCTTTGCCAGAGATGGTCTGCACCTGTCACCCCTGGGATTCAGGTTACTGGCTAAGGCTCTTGCCATCCCTATAGTGCCTTTTTTAGGCAAACTTCAAAGGACAAAACCACCACCGTAACGGGTACAAGCATGTAAAATCTGAAGGTAATGCTACTCAATGCTAGAAGTCTAAACCTCAAAATGCACTCTCTCGAGGCACTCCTAAAAATGGAGGACATCGATATCTGTGCAGTAACTGAGACCTGGTTCAAGGCTCCAGACAGCACCCCTGCAATACCAGGCTACAACTCTTACCACACTTTTCGGCCACCAAACCAGGACCGAAACACTAAAGGTGGAGGAGTGTCAATATTCACCAAGGATATTCACACCACCAGGCTAGTTGGCCAACACAATGTGTCTGAAATTCTCCAAGTGCAACTAACACTAGGTAAGACTGCAATCCAAATTGTAGCTTGCTACAGATCCCCCACCATACCCCAAGATTCTCACTACACCTTTCTAAAAATACTGGAAAATATTAAGATAGAACCAAACACCCTAATACTGGGTGATTTTAACTACCCTGCCATTAACTGGGAAAACTACTCATGTCCCAACACCTTAAGAACGGTTCTTGGAATTCATAAATTCCAATGCCCTGGATCAACTAATCCATAGTCCCACCAGGGGCTCCAATATCCTAGACCTGGTCATTACCAACATGGGAAATCAATGCTCCATACCTATGGTCACCCCCTCGTTAGTCAGGTTTGACCATAAGCTAATCACCCTTAACATCCACATCCCACCCCCACGCCCCAGTAAAGAAACCACCATAAAAAAACTTCTGCAAAGCCAACTTTATGCTACTCAAGTCAGAATTGACAAACTTCATAACACCCATGCAGACGGGAACTGAAAGTTCAACTGCTGAATCCTACACTAAGGCACTGTACGAGCACATCCATTTATGCATGAATCGTGCCATCCCAAATAGAACCAAAATGCTCTCATCCAAAAAAAGGAAGCCAATCTGGTGGTCCCCTGCCATAAACAAACTTTACAACAAAAGGAAGAAACTTTTGCAGAAAAGAGGAAAATCCCAGGATGCAAAAACTCCCTTACTAGCCTCAGTAAGAAACTGAGATGCCTCATAAAATCCTCCAAAGCTAGTTACGAAAATAAAATTGCCAAAGATTCCAAAGACAACCACAAAGCATTCTATAACTATGTCAAGAATCTAAATGGCAATGCTCAGATCTGCTCTGAGCTAAAACAGAATGGCATTAAATATACTGATCCAAAGGATATTGCCAATATCCTGGCAGATCGATTCAGTGCCAACTTCACCCCTTCTCACCCCTAAATGGCCCATCTCAATACCGAAGATTGCCAAATTCCAGTAATAACGGCTACACAGGTACAAAACGCACTCTAAAGCCAAGAATACAGCATCCATGGGACCAGATGACATCCCGGCTGTGTACTACATGAACTACAATATGAACTGGCCCCTCACCTAAGTGTCATGTTTAATCATAGCCTCACCTCAGGTTTCGTGCCCACTGAGTGGTGCAGAGCTACAGTTATCCCAATCCACAAGGGGATCCACCTTGGATCCCGAAACTACCGTCCCATCAGTCTGACAAGCCTTATCTGCAAGGCCATGGAGTGTATTATCATGGAACTTATAAACAAAGACATTGGCAACCTTCAAACACTGGACCCCACCCAGTTTGGGTTTGTGAAGGGCCGATCTTGTCTCCTGAACCTGATTGACTTCTTTGAATCAGTCTCCAGGGCCATGGACAAGGGTAAGGTGGTCCACACAGCCTATCTAGACCTTGCCAAGGCCTTTGACACCATCCCCCACTCTGGAATCATAGATAAACTTACTAAGTTGGGCATTAATCCCTATGTCACTCAATGGGTTGCTAAATGGCTTACTGACAGAACCCACACTGTAAAAGTAGCCAACTCCAAATCCAGCTCCAGACAAGTGACAAGTGGAGTACCTCAGGGTTCAGTCCTGGGGCCGCTCTTGTTTGGCATCTACTTCTCTGAAGTACAAGTCAACACTAAGGGACTCTGGATAACAAAGTTTGCAGATGACTGCAAACTGGGAGCCATTATTGAATCCCCAAATGATGTGGATACTCTACAAAAGGGCCTTACAGAAACAGATGCTTGGTGCCAGAGCCATGGGCTCAAGCTCAATGCCAAGAAATGTATTGTTATCCCCTTTGGGAAAAAACATGTATCCATGAATTACCATATAGGTGGCAGTACACTAAACACAGAAAGTTTGATAAGAGACTTAGGGACACAGGTGGACAGTGGTCTCACCTTCGATAACCACATCGCCACAACAGTCAGGAAATCCTTCTATGTGGCACACCTCATCACGAAGGGCTTTTCATCCAGAAAGAAGGAGGTCATTGTCCCACTGTACTCATCCCTCATTAGACCCATTATAGAATACAACGCCCCATTTGGTATGTACCTCTCAAGACATCTGCAACAACTGGAAAGGCCTCAGAAATACCTCACTAAAAGAATCACAGGCCTAAAGCAGATGCCCTATGCTGACCGCCTTAAAAACTCCAGCTATACTCTGTCGCATATCGTCTACTCAGAGGCGATCTCTGCTTAACATACAAGGTCATGTCAAACCCAGAGCTGTTGGACATGCTACACTTAAAGAAATCCCAATCCCTCAGAGCTACACGCTCCAGGGATCTAAACCTTGTCATCACAATAAACAAAACATGCTGGAGGGATAGATTCCTGACCCAGAGACTCCCCAGACTCTGGAATAGATTGCCCATATATGTCAAGCAGAGTGCCTCTTTGGACCTCTTCAAGAGGAACCTTGACAATTGGATGGGAGAAAGGAAATTCACCCCAGGGATCACGTCAGTCGCCCTGCTAGACAGGGGTCCAGGAAAGTAAATAATGTGGGAAGAAATAGCCAGGGAATTGCTATGGCTAGGCTTGTATAGGCCCTAGGGCTGATAGCCTAGTACCAACCTATGAACCTATGAACCTATGAATCATGCAGGCCTGTGCACAGCCTGTGTAGGCATAACATGAAACCACCGCATAACATGTCTTGAACATCTTGAGTATGTCACAACATAAAAGCATTCACCTATACAGTATCCAAATACATACATGTGTTGCACAACATACACATACAACCACATAAGGCCACAGATACAGTACATTCACCTTGCTGGTGTCAGACATCACTGTCATGCCTGCTCCTCATGTGTGTGAGGTACACAGATGGCATGTGGGACATAAAGTACTGCTAAGTTAGCCATGTGTGGGCATAGTTGCCAGGCATCAGTAATATGGTTGCAGATGTGCAGCAATGTCATCTGCATACCCTACTATGACCTGTGTCACACATTCCACATTAGGGTTTAGTGTGTATGCACCTCAGTGACATGGGTCACATTCCACATTAGATATGTATTGTATGTGAAAACAGTCATGGCTATAAACTGTGTAAGTAACTCGCACTGTATAACAATAGTAAAGCCACATGGTGCCCTGCAATGGCTATGCACATCAGCTCAATGTGCAGTATGTCACTGCATATTTGTAGGGCAGACAGACAACATTGCGTCAGCTGAAGGCCCATGTTAGTATAACACATCTCTGTATTTGGACACCATTACCGTACTGTAGATTGGAAAGGACACCATTGTGTTACACATGTATGCATGTCATTCAACACGTCAGCAGAAGGCATGTCATACTACATGTGATTGGCAAGGTCATATGCCACACATCAGGCCAGTGTACTGTAAACCTGTGCTGGTTTGTGGCACCATTGCAAAGTAGGGACAGCCATGTCAGACATGTGTGTACAGCCACATGCACAATGTCTGTAGACTCAGTTCAGGGGTAGGCAGAATAATGTTGAACAGACATGCACTGCTTTGGGGAAGATATGCAAGCTAGGGCTCAGGCAAACATTGTATTCAGTTGACATACCCTTCTGCTCATGTCCTCACACATAGGGGCAGTGGCCAAAACAAAGCATCAGTGGCAGATGTACAAAGGTCATCGATGGTCTGTTAACATGTGGTGTATGTTGCACACACCATGGCAGTGCGCTGCAACGGTGCATAGTGCATGCATTGTTTTGCAGGTATGGGGCATAAGCTACTAACTCAAATGGTGCAATACAGGTATGTATGCTAACCACCACTATAACTGTGTAAGGTGCATGCCATCTGCTATAACACATGCATGCTGTTGTGTGCAACTCAGGGATGTATGATAGTGCTCACTATAATTGTCTAAGCTGAATGCCATCTGCCATATCACCTGCATGTTGCACGCCATTGGGTGCCATAGCATGTGTCTGTGTGCCTGTGTGTCTGTGTCTGTGTGTCTGTGTTGTATAACTTGTAATGTACAGCTCTTGTCTGCCCCTCACAGGTGTTGATGTAGGTGCATTGCCCTCCTGCGGTCCACCTGATGTTAGTGTCCCCCACAGACTCTAGCAGTGATGATGAAAGTATGATTGAGGCACAGGCAGGGTTGTCAGGGGCTAAATCTGTGCCATTGGTTGCCATTCCACCTGTATCCCCCTCATCCTTGCACACAGTTCCCCTGCCTACACATACCCCATCACCACTGGCCATAGAGGAAGAACAGTTGGCGAGTGGTAGCATGGAACACGGAAGTGTGGAGACTATGGAAAGTGTACCTGCACACCATAATCCCAGTCAACTGACTGGTGATGTCCCACACAGGCATGTGCCCAGTCCTGCTTGTAGGAGAACCACTGGCCAACATGCCCCTGTGAGACAAAGCACATCAGCTGGAGTCACCAGACACATGTTTCAGGCTGTAATAGAGGCACAGGCACGTGCTGAATGGTACAACAGTGAAGGTCTGAGGCTTCAGAGGTCTACTGTCCATTCATTAACTGACAACATCCAGGCAATTACAAATGTTCACCATCATCTTGCAGAAGTTTTGGATAGACGATTGGATGGTGACATGGTGGGAGTCCTTGACCGTGGCATGTCAATCCTCGAGTGTGGAATATCTGTGCTGGAACATCTGGTGGGAGTGAGGCATCGGGCATGTGGACGTAGGTCAGCTACATCACCTGTTGAAGGTCTACGTGAACATGCTACTGTACATGCCCACTCCCATAGTGGCTGTAGCAGCAGCAGTGCAGCTGGTGCTGTGCAGTCCACACCAGGACACAGGCCATGTGCATGTTGTCCTGGATAGTCTCAACAGGGACACGGTTCCAGTGGACATGTGTCATCGGACAGTACGCAATCTGGACCTATGCCTGGTAGTGCCCATGCAACCCTTGGCAGGTGCAGGTCACATGGCCATGGCTGGACACCGTGAACTGTGAAACCTGCCTTGTACAGTCTGCAGCTGTCAATAATACCCCTGCGTAGGCCAGCCACATGCCAGACCTGTGTGCATGCATACACACACACCAGAAACCAATGTAGGGCACCTCAACACACACATGCATAACATCCACACACGCCCAATGATATCACAGGCCCTAACACACACACATGATGTCATCCAATGGCACAGCCTAGGTCTCTGGCAAACATTATCACCCTGTGCATATGATGATACCTGTGCCCCATCCCTGTCATCCACACCATCGGTGCAGGGACATGCTCATATGGTCTGATGCACAGGGTGAACATACTAAGTAGGCAATTGTAGATTAATATTGTTGAGTAGTGTTGACAGACAGCAGACATACCATGTATTACAGTTTTAGAATGCATTTTGTACGTTTGACAGTATGTATCATGCATAACAACATTAACAGCATGTTGATCTTGATGTTCTGCCTTCCTCTTTCAGGTGTAATTGCATGTGCTGGGGGATGTCAGTGTTCGCAGTTAGTGTCCCATATGTACATGTTGACTACTCACAGGTCTGTATGACAATACCTGCATGCTCTTTGTAGCTTCCACATCACAGTTATAATCTCCCATGTTTCAATTATGTTTACTGTTCTAATGATCCAAGAGCATGATAGCTGTGTAGTAAGCTACCGTGTTCAGAGCCATCACAACCATAGTGGGTGACATCACAGGTATAGTTACCTGGAGTGGGAGGAGGTAAAAGAGTGGTATAGTGGATGACAAGGGTAAAGGCCAGTGGAAATAGTGGCTTCTCATTGGGAAGCAGTAATACCCGCTGCCAAGACAGGATGCAAACACAGACACACCCACACACTCAGGGATTCACAGACACAGTAACACACACACTCTGACACACACAGTTGCCAGTGTTGGGTTGAGAACCCCTGCCTATGTGCAAATCATCATTATAGTACTACGCAATTACAAGATGCACCACAGAGATTACACATGTACAGGTAGTTGGAATGGCCTAAGATCGAGGACATCGACAAGTATACTACAGTGCAGTGAGTGTATGTGGGGAGGGGGGGTTCATCAGTAGGCTATGTAACAACAAGCCACATCCCAGGGTGTACATGTTAACAGGTGGTTAGAATGCCCGTCTAAGATTGATGATATCAACAGGGATACTAGATTGCACTGAATGGATGGGGGAGTGGGCATTAATATTCCACTATAGTAAAATACAGCCTCACTCCAGGGACCGGACAGTCACACACACACACACACACACACACACACACACACACACACACACACACACACTGTGGCATTCACAATGATATACACCTATGTCATACACATACAGACACTTGACATGTGTGAGGTTCAACCACCTGCCTATGCCTTTCTTTCTACACTTCACTTTGTACTGATGTCAACAACAGTGTTCAGGAAAGTGAAAAACATGTGGTATGTATTCCCAACCATACGTGACATATATGGACACAAACATCCACACGTGCCAGTACTGTGAATCAAACACCTGCCTATCTCATGATCGGTATTACAGAGGTACAGCACTATTGCATTTGCTACAAAGTGTACTGACTCTTTCCTTTGCCAGCTGTGCTGATATATGCACAATATATGCACAGGGGAGGTATTACTGTTACAGGTGTCAAGAGGTCTGCCTTCAATGTCACCCTTACTGCATTCTACATTGTCTGTCTTCCACTTCAATTAACAAAATCAGACCTTAGCAGTTACACATGTTATTGTAGGAGTGGTTGTAACACACCTGTGAGCTGTCCTCAGTAATCATTCATCTGCAAAGTAGCCCCACCACTTAGTAGTCATGTCCAAACATCTGTCCATACCTCATCTACAGCTTACTGTACTTTAAACATATCACCATATACAGTCGGCAATATTGAGGCTGTATTGCAACAGCATGATGTACTAAGACAACAGTCCCATTCTAACATCAAACTCTGCACATGCATGGAATCTGAACAAACATCAATACATGTACACATATGCGGTCTACATCAGTAAGTGGACTAGCAGGTCAAGAGGATACATTCCACACCTTCCCCACGCCATGTGTGAAACATAGCCGAGCATTACACCATAATAGATGTTGTATTCATGTACTGGTAGGACACAACCACCTTCACTGAGTAGCTAAGTGTACATATATGACAACAGCACATATCAGCAAACACACACACAGCATTATTCCATGTCATGCTCCTACAAACTGTTACTTGACAGTTCCATGGTGAAGCCAGGGCATGGTAATGGTCAACAGTGAGCACATCATATTTGCCACATACATCTCATGTTTACTGGAAGAGTGCCAGCAATGTGCTCTGTTAGAGCTAGGCAGTACACTCATTCAATCATGTGTGAGGTCTGTGGCTTGTAAACATCTCAGCTCATCATGTACTGGCTATTGTGGTACTAAGGCTAATGTCCAGACAGCACACAGCTTGCATGGCTTGCAATTGTTGACATGGGGTATATATAGGTGCTGTGGCCACACATGGCTGTACATGTCATGGATATATCACCTGTGACTACTCAGAAACATGCAGAGCAGAGCTGAATTTCCCTGAGTCTGTCAATACAGGCCTTGTGTAGGTCATATAATCCTGTTATTTGGGTATGTTTGTAGGCATTGGATTAGGTGGACCTGTCTAATGACATACATGCCACATGGGTTGTTGTATGATATTATAGGTGTCATGGGTGACCAGTAGAGAGGGAATATTACCTCTGTTAACATAGATATCAAACCTTATGTACTGTTAGCATGCTATCTGCCATGTGCATGTGTGTAATGAATGTAGCCACCTGTATGTAGAAAGGATAATGAAAGCTATGGTAATGTCAATTATGTTGTGGGAGTGTGAAATGTACATATCCAGGGCAGGTACAGTTAGGTCATATACAACCATGAGGATGTTGTTTACTGGTGTAAAGCAACAGTCAACTGTGTTAATGCTGACAACATCCAAGGGACCCTGGTATTTGTACAGTTGACCTGGTTAGAAACAGTGGTATTACTGCATTGCATAACACATTATGCAGCTGTGTCTGTACATGGGCACTTTGCACAGTTGATGTAGGCCTAGGTACAGTCCACCAATTGAAGGTTATCTGATGGTCTACCATACTATGTCATACCACCTATGGATGTGTGTTGGTAGTTTGGGGACAAGGTGGTGGGTGTATATGAGGATACAACTTAGAATGCAGCATTTGCCACTGTCACCTGTACCTGACTCATCTGAGTTATGCCATAGTAGTGGTCTTTACATGTGAGTAGCCTTTATGAATATGTGGACACCACCACCTGGAATGGTCCATACCAGTGTTATGGCCCACATGTCTGCATCTGAGTTATATAGTGGTAGTGCAATTGTGCACTACAGAGCCTTCAACCAGGTGTTCCTCACTGCACAGATGTCAGTATTCCCCATTGTAGGTTCTACATTGAGCAAATGGATTACGAAAGCCATACATCTAGCACTGGTTAGCATAAGCATCCAATGCAATTGTCTTGTATTTGTCAGGGTGTTACTTCTGTGTGTAGGTGTTACTTCTGTGTGTAGGACTTTTGCCTTGGAATGCAATTATGTGGGTAAATGTGACCTAGGTATTATCCACACTCACTTGAAACATGGATGCATGTGCTCTGTGTCGAAGGCTTGTTGTTCAGTCATGACAGCCCGGAATGACAGACACTGGACCACCTCATAATAACAGCAGGACATTGGCTCATTATTTTGGTCTAGCAGTTGCCACTCGTACCATGACATCACTGTGAGTGGCAGTAATGTGCTTGGTAGCAAATACCACATCTAAGGTGATGGACAGCAGCAGACATTGTTTATATGACCAGTGTGAGATATACTTAGTGTAGGAGTCCTGCTAATAATGACAACTACTAACATAGCCGGGAGAGGTCATCTTGACACCTGCACCTCAGTACCATTACACAATGGGGCTCACACATTATGCTTGCACATGCCACTGTTCCAAGTATAATGCCATTGTCCACAACCTGCTATCAATGTATGCCTTTCAGGGCAGCAAGGTGTGTGACACATGCTGTAGGTAGCATCCACCTGTGTGTCCCAGTTAACCTATTGTCTGTTACATCCACACATGCATGATTGTGTATACTTAATATATATATGTCAGTACTTCATGTACATGTATGCATGTGTATCACACAGCACAGACACAGATATATCATTTACGGGCCACATACAGGTATCTGGTAGTAAACCAGTATGATGTGCATATATACTGACAGGTTAGATGTACATAGCTGTAAACCTGTGTGTTTACAATAGGAGTCCATTACAACATGTTCTGTACATGTAAGTGTATAAGCATGCACACTGTGGCCTTCTGTGGTTAGAATCAGAGTGCATCCCAAACAGACCTGTGCTACTAAGTGTATGAGTGTACCTACTGCCACCATGTGTAATTTGAGTCAGTGCATCCAAACAAGCCCTTTGTTACTAAGTGTATGAGCATGCCCAGTATAACCTTGTGTAGTTGTAGTCATAGTGCATCCCAAATGACCCTGTGCTACTAAGTGTATGAGCATGCCCACTGTCACCTTGTGTAACTGGAGTCAATGCATCCAAACAAGTTCTGTGATTCTATGTGTATGAGCATGACCACTGTAACCCTGTATAGTAATAGTAGTTTCCATTCCACAGATGGGCATACTCCAGTTCAGGGCTTGTTGTGTTACAACTATACCTTTTAGGCCTACCTATGTCTTACCTGTAGATGATGTGTCTTGTTTGTGCATACAGGTTGTAATGGACTCCTACTTTAAACACACAGGTTTACAGCTATGTACATCTTGACTGGCAGTATCCCTGTTGTTGTCCTCAATCTTAGAAGGACATTCTGACTGCCTTGGAATGTGTAATCTTTGTGGCGCATCTCATAACTGTGTAGTACTGTAATAGTAATCTGTAGATAGGCAGGAGTTCTGATCCCACCACTGGCAATTGTGTGTGTGTGTGTGTGTGTGTGTGTGTGTGTGTGTGTGTGTGTGTGTGTCAGCAACTGGTTGTGTATATTTGTGTCTGCATCCTGTCATGACAGCGGGTTTTGCTGCATTCCAAAGAGATCCCACCTTTTGCACTGGCCTTTATCCTTGTCAACTACTAAACCTCTCCCCCTCCCCACTGCAAGTAATCAGTCCTGTGATGTCACCCAGCACAGAAGTGGAATCAGTGTAAGTGTAATTGTATGTGTTCTGTGGCACATACCCCAACTGCATATCACTGTACTAGTTACCTTTACACAGGAAAGACGTGTATGCACAATACTGGCAAGTGTGCATGTGTTTGTATGTGTGACTACCCTGTAGCCAGGCATACACATGTGTAATGTCTTTTAACATGCTGCACACCATGGTAGCCATCTGTGGTGACCGGAGTCTACAAAGTATTACATAGTTAGGAATGGAAAAAAATACACAGTCAAGAACGACTACAGTTGGGTATGTTATTTTCCTGTGCCACTGACAAGCAGTTACACAGAAGTGGTCACTGGGGTGTAAGTCCATACCCATCATTCCCCCACCCAAACTCCACAATCCCTGGGGTAGATTACATTAGCCATCATTCCCCACCCCAAACTCCACATACACAACAACCATCCCTTCTCTGGTGAACTGATTAAGATTTAAATGTTATAAAACAAGAGATGCCTCTGTTTTGTTTACATGTCAGCTCCTTTGGAACCCTTCTGTGTTACAAAGGGTGTTCAGACATGTATATATATATATATATATATATATATATATATATATATATATATATATATATATATATTATAATAGCTGTGTCTGTGTATATGTATATATATATATATATATATATATATATATATATATATATATGTGTGTGTGTGTGTGTGTGTGTGTGTGTGTGTGTGTGTGTGTGTGTGTGTATGTCTGTGTGTGTGTGTGTGTGTGTGTGTGTGTGTGTGTGTGTGTACACATCCTGTAGGTGCATATAGGTTCATAGGTTCATAGGTTTATACTAGGCTAACTGCCCTAGGGCATTTATAAGCCTAGCCCAAAGTTATGTGGCTTACGCTGCCCCTTATGTTAGAAATACTGTGCCCATTAGTTTGTTGTGCCTCTGTCCAGTAGTGACACAGAGATGATTCCCAGGGTAAACCTACGATCTCCCATCCACCGGTCAAGATTTCTCTTGAACAGAGCCAGCGAGGTGCTCTGCCTCACATGGACCGGGATTTTATTCCACAAAATATATATATATATATATATATATATATATATATATATATATATATATATATATATATATATATATATATATATTTAGTTATGACAGTTGTACAGATGTAGACTTGTCTTCGTTGTTTCACAGAGTACAGTACATTCAAGGGTACTGTACATATGTACACAAAGTGACTGTCCCATTTGGTTTCAGTACTGTGAAATACCTGCAGTAAGATGTGCATTATAAAATCCATGAAGCATGTATACAACCCAAATGGCTTAGTGGTAAGTCCAGCGGCCTCAGTGTGCCTGGTCCAGGGTTCAGGACCTGCATGGCTTGTTGATACTGTCAATTAGGACTGAATATAACAATTTTAAGCAGGTGTAAGTGGGTACACACAAGTAACAGACATGTACAACTCACAGTACACTTGAAATGCCCTTCTTTGGCAATCCTGTTGATGTCACCCACCTACGAATACACCTCTGGGACTGCTGTAAACCAATAATCTCCGTAGCATGTGCTGTAACTGAGTAATGCTGTAGTGTGATAAACTAGTTTGGTAGGTGTTCTAATCCCAGACAGGCCAACTGTGTGTGTGTGTGTGTGTGTGTGTGTGTGTGTGTGTGTGTGTGTGTGTGTGTGTGTGTGTGTGTGTGTGTGTGTGTGTGTGTATCTGTCTGCCTGAGAAAGAAACAATGCTTTTTTGAGTATGCACAATCTTTACAATTCACATACTCACCTTTGGCAATCCTGCTGATGTCACCCACCTAGAAATACACCTCTTGGACTGCTTTAACCCAGTAATCTTCATAGCACATGCTGTAACTGCGTAATGCTGTAGTGTGATAAACTAGTTAGGTAGGAGTTCTATTCCAAGACATGGCATGTGTGTTTGACAGTCAGAGTCTGTGTGGAGGAGGCTGTGAGTGTCTAACCACTGGACATGTTGGGGAGCATTTTTTGTGGTATTCCTATATGGTGTCCATATTATATGTCACACTGTCCACCTCACGAGGAGTCCAGATGTCAATCAGCCAAGGGACTGGGTTGACAAGCCATACCTCTACATCTGGCAAAATGCCTGGTGAACAAAGTATGCAAACCTACTATTACCCGGAATACATTCTGAACCCATGTGTCGTACACAAACACACTTGCCTAGAATATCCCGCTATTTTGCTTGTACCCTGCACATTGATGACACATAGTAGGCATGGTGTGATTGCAGTGGGCTGCAGAGGGCATGGCACCCTGTCCAACAGTACAATAGGCACATAATTGTGGACAATGTGCTTTCACTATGTTCCCCACTGGATGCCTGCAACATATGTGATGCCATCAAATGTGATCCACAAAGGACATACAATGCCTTACACACATGCCCTGTATGGACAGATGCCACTGACACCTGGGAATACCTGTATCATGCTATCAATGCAGGTGCAGGTTCAACCTGCTAGTAGCAGGTCCTGCCACACCAGGCCATATTGGCATATCTGATAACAGTCTGTGTACACAACATGTGCCAGCCAAACCAGGTACACTTGTACATGGCACTGTACATTATTGTGAGATGTGCACATCCCAGGTAATGTACATGTCAAGGACTATCAAACACAGGCATGGCATGCATTGCAAAGCAATGGCCATCCACAATGGTAACCAGGATGACAGGACAGTTCATACAATACCCATCTGTGTGGGACATTGCAGACACTACACCCCTGAACCACACTGCACACCACTGTCGGGTGGCGTGATGCCAAGGATTACCCCTCACCCAGCCTTATACAGCCATCATACACAGCCAACCACTACACACCCATGAGGCAATGCACACATGCATGTCAGTACTGGCACCTTGTGTCTGTGTCTGGGGAATAATGCTCCCAACCACAGTCACATCCAGTATAACTCCCATTGGCATACCGACTGATGTCAGACACATTCACATGCCCTAGCCCATAGAACCTCAGGATATCCCCTGTGGTGCATGTAGTGCCTGTGCATTATTGCAGTGTGGCAAACTAAGTAGTTCGGAAGTGTATTTGTGAGCCTGGCAAAGTGTGGCAATGTGTTTGAGTCCCTTAGAGAGTGTGGTTGTGTTGACAATGACATCTGTTCATGTGGACAGCCATGTGTGCTACATCTAATGTATGTCTACTATATCTCTGTTGCAGATGTTGCTCATCAGCACACATATATGTTCTTACAGCACATCAACATGTCAGCTATGGGGCACATGGAGTAACTGCATGCACTTGTAATATTAATGGCTAGTCAGTCAGGGGGTTTGAACCCCTCTATTGGTAGGTGTGTGACAGATGATGCTTAGGTTTTAGTCTCCAAGCCCTTCTCTGATGTACTTTGCCTCTGTCTGTCCCTCCCACACACTCTCTGGTGGATGTGGAGTTGTACACCTGCTCATCAGCAGCTTGTGTTTTGTAAGTGATGGTCATGATCAGGTGATGGCCTCTGCACCTATTGCAGTCCTCTAGCTGATTGCATGTGGAACAGCTGTGGTGATGTTCCCATAGCCAATCACATGGAAACACAGTACAAAATCTAGGAACATCATGTTGGTGTTTGCCCATGATAGTCGCTGTGAGTGGAACCTGGATCTGGTGTTTGGTAAACAGCATCACAGATGATATCTGGATATTCTTCAAACAACATACTCAGTGGAAAATAGCCTAAAGACAGGAGGGTGATGTGCCAGACATGACTGCAGCATGTAAGTGTAGCTATGCTTCATTGAGACTACTGCCAGTTTAACAAGTTGTGTGTGGTAATGGCTAGTCTGCATGTTTTAAAACTGACAAGACAGTGCTCTGTTTGTGAGGGAACCCCCATCTGTAGGGCCATCTGTGGACTGGTCAGTGTTTGGAACCATTTGTTTCTTGTGTTACTCACTGAACATACATCTGTGAACTGCAGAAGCATAGTGTGAGGACTGCAGTCAGTACATGGTGATAGTGATGATAGTTACTGCCATCGCATCCCTGATTGGACATATGTCACATGAAACAGTGGTATGACAGTCACTGTCTGAGGTTCTCACAGTGACATGCCAATAATGGGCCACTATTCATAGCTGCGGTCACAAGTCTTCTACACTTTGTACAGATGTCATGCAGTATATATGCATGTGTTGTGCTCCATCTGCAAATGTATGCCATCTGTTGTTTTGGGTTGATGGTCATATCTATGCATGCTGTTATAAGTAATCCTGAATGCTGTTGACTATTACTAAGCCATATCTGTGTTAAAACTGCAAAACCATAGGCTGTATGGGATTGGAAGTCCTGGCGGAACCTCCTGTCCCACTTCATCTGGCCATGGCACCAGGCACCAGCACGTCTGGGGCCCAGCCTTGGACCTCCACCTCTCTTGGCTCTGCACCATCTTCTGGTGGAACCGCCACTGAGGATGGGGCTTATCCCCCCTGGGAGCAGGTCCAGACAGTAACTTGTCAGCTGTCATACAGTCCCTGACGTGGTGCGTACGGGGCTCAATAAGGAGTTTCGAGGCCAGATACCCCAGCTCGAGGGCAGAGTGTCACATTTAGAGGTTGAACCTGCCCCTCCTAGACAGCCCCCAGCACAGCCACCTTTGCAGCTGCCCATGGGTGGGGATCTCCATCCCACTGTTTCCATCTGGGGGCTCATGGGCTTGTGACTGCCAAACACCCCCTCCCTGTCCAAAGTGTATCCCCCCACATGTGTCATATACCGACCCTGTATGCTGTCTTGTCTGTCATCCTACCCAACCTATCCTCCATGAGCATACCTACTCTCCTTCCCCAACATCCCACTCTCACCTTACGGAAACAAAAGGCCAATCTGTTCCTAGAACAACATTTGCCCCATACATAGCTGTCCATTTCACACACATGTCCACTGGACACATGTAACCTTTTTAATTTGCATCACAACATACTACTGTTGTCCTCACCCCTGTCTCTCAGGCACATGATCCTGGAATGCACATGACTCCTAAACGTTCCAGGTACACATGATGCAGATGACCCCATTGTACACACGACACTACCGGTCCCTCTATGATTACCCCATTTATCTTTTTCATAATGATGATGTCGCACACAGCACCTTGCAAGAGTACTGTTCTCACATAATGATTGGACAGGAACCGTTGTGTTAATGTAAATAAAATGCACAGAGTAATGTATTTGGCCAATGTACAAATGTTTGCATGTATTAATGAGACATGTCTGTCTGAGGGAGTCTTGATATTACATAGGACAAAATGACTACATAATACAGGAGTTGCTGGTGTTTCTCTTTTCATTCATTTTTAATGCTTTGTTGTCACATGGGATGTTCTTGATATATCTATATATATGCATGTATCTATATCTGGACATAAACACACACACACATACATCTACATGATGGAATACATTTCCTATACTGTTGAATGACTGTGCTGGATAATATGTTTGTGATAACATCCAATGTCTGTATATCTGCCATGGCTTAGTTGTAAATCACATTGGCTGTGGTGTGCAGGGTCCTGGTTTTGAGCCTTGCAGAGTCGGTTTATTTTGTTGCTGGGCAGAACAAGGCCGTTGGATACGGAGTGATTAAGACACTTTTAAGCAGTTGTGAGCAGGTGTGCACGGGATTGCGTAGTGGTAAGCAGTGGTTATTTTTTCTTACAGTTCCTTACACTCAGTTACCTTCTTGATTGCTTAACCTGTGTAGGCAGTCTTACCCCCCATGCAAATAGGCTGAAACTCGCTCACTGCTGCTTAAAAGTGCTTACTCCTGCTTACCCCCATGCTAATTTCTTTAAAAGAAAAGAAAAAAGGGTTGATAGGAAAGTGGTGAAAAGGGGCACAAAGAGGGAAAGACAGTTGGGAAAATAGCTAGGGATGTGCAGGAAGGTTGTAGGGAAGGTCCATAGCTGTCCATTTCTTCTACAGCAACGGCTGTGCATAAGCAATAAATTTGGCAGGACATTTGGGCACTCACAACCCTGAGAGAGGAGTGAGGACAACAATAGTATGTTGTGATGCCAATTAGAAATGTTTACATGTGTCCAGTGGACATGTGTGCAAAATGGATAGCTATGTATGGGGCGTGCTTTTTTGTGGGAACAGATTGCCCTTCTTTTCTTTTATGTTTGGGTGAGAGTAGGATGTTGGGGAAGGAGAGTAGGTATAATCAGGGAGGATAGGTTGGGTAGGATGACAGACAAGAAAAACAAGATGCGTGCAGGGGTGGTGTATGACACGTGGGGGGACACCTTGGACGGGGAGGGGTATTTGGAAGTTGCAAGCCCATGAGCCCACCAATGGATACAGTGGGACTGAGGTCCCCACCCATGGGCAGTTACCACTGCACCTTCACAGCCCAGAAGGTGGCTGTGCTGGGGGCTGTGTAGGAGGGGAAGGCTCACTCTCTAGCTGAACCACTCAGCCCTCAAGCTGGCATAGGCAGTCTCGAATCTCCCTGTCAAGCTCCCTATGCACCACGGTCCGGACTGTATCATGGGTAACAGGTTCCTGACTGCTCCCACTACCAGGGGGGGCCGAGCCCCATCCCCTACAGTGGTTCTACCTGAAGGTGGTGCAGGGCCATCAAATGAGGAGGTGCCATGGCCGCTGAGGTGGACAGGTGGGTCCGCTGGGACCGGCCTTCCCATACGAGCTATGTTGTAGTATGTTTAAGGCAGATATGGGTTAGTAATAGTCAACAGCATTCACTATTAGTTATAACAGCATGCATAGGTATTCTTATTACCCAGGGCACCAGATATAACATAGTTGCAGGGCGGGCAGAACACATGCATATATGGGTAAACAGTGGCCATTACAACAATATGCAGGTTTCATTGATGGCAACAGGCCACAAATATGGGTGTATTTTAACATGGCACATGCATAGAAACATATGTGAATATTTATAAACCAATAGGATATATGTCCCAACAAAAAGGGTAGGAGTGTAGACATACCAAATGAGTTGTGTAAAATGGTTATGTTTGCACATATGGTAAGGGTGTGTGAGAGAGAGAGAGAGACTTCAATTAACAACTAATACATGCTTGTAGTTTTCACAATATTCGTAGTCACTGCAGTGGTCTGTCCCTTACATGTATTATTACACTACCCAATGGCGTTATATTGTAAAATGGTATGTTTGTAGATTAGCATATACGGGACCTGTGTCTTATATACAGGCTTGACAAGATGCAGGTGTTAATGCAACATGTTTTTAGACTGCACTTTGGGTGAGATGCTGGGATGACAGGTATGTTTGCATGTACATTCTCTGACTATGTATAAGTCTGACTAACAGTTATATGTCATTAACAGCTGCTTACATTTCTTGGATCTTCACACTAATTTGTTAGGGGGACAGGGCAAAAGGCAGGTGATGTGGGCCATTTATCAGGACATACTGGGTAGATTGGAACAGTTGAGGGGTATGAATATGCATACCACTCTATTTAAGCATTCTAGCAAAATCTGTACAGTTGTTAAGTGTACATATGCATACAGCTTTCTCTCTGAACATTCTAACAGACTGTGTGCAGTTGTGTGGAATGATTATGCATACAACTTACTAGCGCTCCTGGGATCCAAAGCCTTGCTGTGTGTGACAAAAGCATTACAGTTAAGATCACTGTACACTATGCTATCAGGCAATTGTTGTGAGGCTTTGCAATGTATTTTGTGTAATATGAATGACCTGTTTGCACTTCTGAGATTGTTATACAGCACTTCATACACATTGTATCTGCATACCACAGTGTGGGTAACACTGCTTACTACAACAGTACTATTTAATAACTGCAACTGTACAACAACATATGACTGCAGAGTAAACGGAAGCAATGCAGGGGATACACCTTTATTCGTAGCATATTACACTATTCTGTATACTGGTACGACACTTTCTCAGGCTCTTACATTTATTTGTTATGACAGTACATGCAGGCTATTTACTAACCTGTCTCGCAATGCATCCTTTGCAGCCTAGCATCATAGGCTTGCTGGTTCACAGCATGCTCATCTGCAGCTGTCAGGGAAGTACAGTGATATTTGGTCATACCTATCCATAGTATACTCAAGTTAGGCAATTATAAAATATGTAGTGGAAGGCGTACTTACTCAGTTCTGGGGCATTCTGCATCTGCCTTGTTTCCTGGATCCACTGTTCCAGGACATCCCCCCTCCACCGCTTCAGGTCTGCATGGTGGTGCCTGACCTGCTCACCAGTCCGGGGATACCTGTGGCACTAGTAAGGTCAGGGGAGAGACTGTCCCAGGCCTCCGTTTTGTACTGCGAGCCCTAGTACTGGCCCTGCAGTAGTCTCCTGTCATGGTGCTTTACCAGGAGCCATACCATGAATTTGGACTCCTGGATGCCCCAGAGCTGTGCTCTAAAGCGAGTGCCTTCTTCCTCTCCAGCCATTCTGCCTGCAGGGGGATACTACAACCAGTTATGAGCCGTATTCCCGCTTCTTTGGTTTAAGTAGGGCCAGATTCCCGCACATTTCAGTAATTGGCCAGTTTCAAAAAGGCTAAGCTATGTGCACACATGCTTACTTCAGGTTGGCACTGCCTAAAGAGGTGTACCTGTGGGCATATTTTATTGGCTTCCCTACACATTGCTTACAATTACTTAGTTGGGCTGTACGGCGGTTAGCATTGCTTATTGGTTATCTAGCATTATATTTGACTTTTGTCAACGATGTCTTACTCATTACAAGCTATATATGTGTCTGGTATCCATCATTCATGTGTACATACACTGCATGGGGTCCTGGGGACTTCTTATTACAGTGACACCTCACCTCTGTGTTTACTGCAGTACTCCAATTCACATATTTATGGTCTGTGGCAGGTTATAGAACATTACACTGTACATAGTTTCAGTTCACATATTTGATTTTTTCCCTGTTATAAGGATTAGTTTGCTGATACCTCCTTCATATATATTGCTATCATGGCATAGTGGTTTACTACTATGACTGTGATGTACAGCATCCTGCATTCTAGCTTTGCAGATGCTGGTTCTTTTGTTGCTGGCCAGAACACGAGCTGTTGGGTGTAGAGTTATTAAAGCACTTTAAAGCAGTTTTGAGCAGGTGTGCATGGGTTTTCATGGAGCTAAGCAATGTTAACCTCCGGTTACAGTTTCTTACACTCAGTTAGCCTCTACATTGCTTCACTAGTGTGATACTCGCATACCGGCGGCCAAACAGGCTTACACCCGCATGCTCCCACACTTGCAAATGCACTGACACTCACACTCCTGGGTGGGAGTGAGAACTACGATATTACCTTGTGACGCCTATTATATCGGATTACATGCCTACAGTATCGGGAATGGCTGCCCATTAGGCATGAGCATGCCGTTCAACTGTACGGAATCTGCGGCCTGTCCAGAGTTTGATTCATACTATTGGTGTGTTCCTCTTACAATCTGCACCTGTCTGGCTAATACATGGGAAATGACACAATTCAATACAAAGAAGTAATTGGGTTTTGGAACCCACATCCTTCAACCAAGTCATGCTGCTGCATACTTAGTATTCTATCATCTTTCTAAGGTTTTAAGTGGAATATTTGCTTTTTGTTCCTATCATACCTCTCAAACGATTGGGGACAAATATCAACTGAATCAGGGACAAGTCATGACAACATCAGGAACAATCAGGGACACATTTAAAATATTAGTGGTATTAACTTGACACACACTCAGAGCATATGAATTAATACACATTTCATGAGGTAAATGAAGTTTATAACAATTAATCATTGTCATTATTCATTAAGTGTAATTCACCACCTTTCCTCTAAATGTCACTAGTTTTAGGAGGGATTAAGTGGGACAGAGTTAGAATTTGAGTCAAAATCAGGGATGTCCCTGGAAATCAGGGACAGTTGAGAGGTATGGTCCCTATTTGTTCCCCCAACGGTTTATGTCCTGTCCAGTGGATTTGCTCTTAGGAGATGATGCCCATATTGGAATATTACTTACATCCCCGGGATGGTCGTAATACAACTGCGCCAACCAACACCTGCACGCCTAGGCCCATAATTGCATACTCATAGTTCCCCCACCTGCCCCTCCTCTACAGCACTCATCCTTACTGTGGGTGCAGTTGGGGTATAAACACACCACTACACACTGCCCACACTCCGTATGTCAGGATACATGTCGTACGTTGAGTAGACCCATGGGTTATCAGGCTTGCACAACCTACTCGTCCATGTACGTCTACAGTCTGGTTTGATGAATCATTACAAGGACTGACTCCGATGATCAGTAATTTTTGGGGGGTCCCACAAGGGACATTGATGTCTTTGTTTCAAGACTAGACCTGGCAGGTCTCTCCCACTGGTAGTATCCTGCCAGTAGTCTGGGAAACAGTGGTGTGTTTATTTTTATTGTGTGTATGTCTCACCAGCCTAGCTGGGGGGTGGAGGGGTGGATTGATGCTACATCTTACACGTTTGTTGATTGGACCCCTCACCCCCATATGCACGACCTGTGAACATATGTAATTCGTAACTGCTGTATCATATCCTAGCTATATACATGTGTATATTTACAGTCATACACACACACACACACACACACACACACACACATATATATATATATATATATATATATATATATACATTACTATATACAGATATATCTGTATATGTATGCATACATGTATATATTTATATATTGCTGTCTATATATATCTAACAACATATGGGTCTATGGGTGTCTGCATATGTGTATATCTGTATGTAGTTATGTATATGTATTCTGCCTCTGTATGTATACATTTGTACTACGGAGAGAGAGAGAAGTATATGTCTATGTCGCTATGGGTAGATATACACACACATACCTCTACATATATACATCTACATCTGGTTATTCTGTTCCTTGCCATGTAGAATACATTTTGCTGCAGTGGGGCTCGTAGTGAGTGTGGCTGCTCATTGGGCAACGCCTCTGCCCAATGAACACTTTTGCTTACATCCCTGGGGCTGTCCATATAGGCCCACATCAGCCAACACCTGCACATCTACACCCATAAATATCTACCCATAGTTCCCCCACCTGCACCTCCTCTACAGCACCCATCCTTACTCTGGGTCCTGGTCGGGTATGAACAAAGCACTACACGCTGCCCACTCCCCACTTCACAGGACCCATGTCATACATTGTCTCGACCCATGGGTCATCAGGCTTTCCCTCCCTTGTATTCCGGGTATGTCCACACCCCACCCAAAATGGTTGAAGTATCACCTTCCTTTGGTCTTATGTCAATTTTTGGAGCGTCCCACAAGGGAGGCTCCTGTCTGTGTTCCAAGATTAGATTCCACGTGTGCACTGTGTACCCCCTCCCTGGTTGTATCCGGCCTGTGGTCTGGGGAGCAGTGGACTATTTACATTGTTTGCGGGTTTGTGAGTATGTTTCCTGTGTCCGGCGGGGGGGGGGGTGGTTGGTCATGCTACGTGTTTCTTGCTTGGGCCCCTCACTTCCATTGGCATAGCTTGTGAATATATGTCATTCTTGTGTGCTGTTTCCTATCATAGCTGTATATCTACGCACACACACACACACACACACACACATACATATATATATATATATATATATATATATATATATATATATATATGTGTGTGTATATATATATATATATATGTGTGTGTGTGTATATATATATATATATATATATATATATATATATATATATATACACGTATTAGTATATGTCTGCAACTATATATATATATATATTATATATATATATATATATATATATATATATATATATATATATGTGTATATATATATATATATATATATATATATACATAGGTTCATAGGTAGGTACTAGGCTATCGGCCCAAGGGCCTACGTAAGTCTAGCCAACAAGGTTCCCTGGCTTACGCCACCCAAGAAAGTTATTTTCCTGTGCCACTGTCGAGCAGAGACACAGATGTGATCCCCGGGGTGTATTTCCTATTTCCCATCCACTCATCAAGATTTTTCTTGAAGAGTGCTAATGAAGAACTTTGCTTGACATAGATGGGTAGCCTGTTCCAGAGTATGGGAAGTCTCTGGGATAGGAATCTATCCCTCCAGCATGTCCTGTTTATTGTGGTGACAAGGTTTAGGTCCCTTGAGCGTGTAGCTCGGAGGATTGGGATTTCTTTAGGTGTAGCATGTCCAACAGCTCGGGGTTTGACACAGCTTTATATGTTAGGCAGAGATCACCTCGGAGTAGGCGATATGCTACGGAGTAAAGCTGGTGTTTTTTGAGATGGTCAGTGTAGGGCATTTATTTGAGTCCAGTAATCCTCTTTGTGAGGTACTTCTGTGGCCTTTCCAGCTGCTGCAGATGTCTTGTGAGGTACATTCCAAAAGGGGCGTTGTACTCTATAATGGGTCTAATGAGTGTCGAGTAATGGGGAATGATGACCTCTTTTTTCCTGGATGAGAACCCTTTTATGATGAGGTGTGCCACTTAGAAGGACTTACTGACTACTGTGGCAATGTGACTATCAAAGGAAAGACTACTGTCCACCTGGGTCCCAAGGTCTCTTATCACGCATTCGGTGTTAAGTAGATTGCTGCATACAGAGTCTTCACCAAAGGGGATGACACTGCACTTTTTGACATTAAGCTTGAGGCCATGGCTCTGACACCAGGCATCTGTCTCAGAGAGGCCCTTCTGTAGGATGTTCACACCATTTGGGGACTTGACTGTGGCTCTTAGTTTGCAGTCATCTGTGAACTTCATTAGCCAGAGGCCTTCTGTGTTAGCCTGTACTTCAGAGAAGTAGATACCAAACAGGAGCGGTCCCAGGACAGAACCCTGTGGTACTCCACTTGTCACTGGTTTGAGGTCAGATTTGGAGTCTGCAACTTTTACAGTGTGGGTTCTGTCAGTGAGCCAGTTGGCAACCCATCTTGTGACATAGGGATTTATGCCTAGTTTATTGAGTTTAGCTATAATTCCAGAATGGGGGATGGTGTCAAAAGCATTGGCGAAGTCAAGATAGGCTGTGTGAACCACCTTACCCTCATCTACGGCTTTGGTGACTGCCTCAAAGAAGTCGATCAGGTTCAGGAGGTATGATCTGCCTTTCACAAACCCGAACTGGGTATATATATATATATATATATATATATATATATATATATATATATATATATATATATATATATATATATATATATATATATATATATATTTATTTATTTATTATATATATATATATATATATATATATATATATATATATATATATATATATATATATATATATATATATATATATATATATATATATATATATATATATGCTTACTGGTGTTTATATATGCTTAAACTTGCTTACTAGTGCCTTATTCATTATGACACTGACACTTCGTTCCAGTTCACTTTTAATTGTTATTTTGCAGGTTATACAGTGGACAGATGTCGAAATACGTTCATATACAGATTACCGATGGAAAATGGTATGTGCTGCAGTGGGATTCGGAACGGGAATGTCTGTTCATTAGGTGGATGCTTTAACCAATACACTATTGCTGTGCTGCTTCATTTGCACATACACCCATATACCCATCTCCTCTCCGGTCCAGCTGGTGAATCTGGGAATCTTGAGGCAATGTTATAACTGCCTCATGTACACAGACAACCCTCTCCTCCTCCCACATAACACAAATACTTGCAAGAGATGCAGCTATTTAGCCAAACTGGAGGCTGAGCTCTCTTAACTCAGGACTGGCAAGACCAGACAGGAGGAGAAGGCAACTACACACACCACAAAACCAGCCTCACATAATGCTACCACACCACTGAATCAAACACATAAACACACAAAGACATACTCGGAGGCTCTGAGTAAAAATTTACCTAAACAGCAGAGGCCTCCAAAGCAGACACCCAAACAACAGCTACCTCAAGACACCCCACAAGCAACACATAAACCACAAAAGCAGTGTGCAAAGCAGTCACAGCCCTTAATGCCAAATACAACACCAAACATACTTGTCATAGGTGACTCCATAGTCAGACACACTGATGTCCCACTCACCAGGCTGAACAAGGAGAGGGTCACAGTAAGCTGCCTATCGGGCGCTAGAATCTGCCACATAACACAAGCACTCGGGTCACTCCACGGCAAGTACAAATATGACACAGTCATTGTCCATGCTGGTGTGAACGACCTGAGACGCACCTCCCTGGACTACATGAAAAGAGACATAGAGGAGCTCTCTGATTATGTAGCCCAGGCAGGTATGACCCTGACCCTGAGCAGTATCCTTCCTTCACCAAGAATGATGCCACAATATAGAGACAAGATGATCAGCTTTAACAATTGGCTTAATGTCTGGTGTCATTCAAAGGGGATCCAGTGTCTGTCTGCCTGGGATGACATGCTTGACAAGCCATGCTGCTTCGCAAGGGATGGCTTGCACCTGTCACCCCTGGGATTCCGGATATTGGCTAAGGCTCTTGCCACCCCATAGTGCCTTTTTTAGGCAAGGCTCAAATTCTAAACCTACCACCCTAGAAAACAAAAATGGGAAGAAACTGAGGGTAATGCTGCTCAATGCCAGAAGTCTAAATCTCAAAATGCACGCACTCGAGGCCCTTCTCAGTATGGAGAACATTGATGTCTGTGCTGTAACTGAAACCTGGTTCAAGGCTCCTGAGAGCACCCCGGCACTATTAGGTTTTACCTCATATCATGCAATCCGGCCCCAAAACCCGGACCACACCACAAAAGGAGGGGGTGTATCCATATTCATAAAGAATACCCACACCTCCAGGTTGGTGGCAACGCACGAAGCTTCAGAAACCATCCAGGTGCAACTAACCATAGGCAAAACTGCTCTACAAATTGTAGCATGCTACAGGCCACCCTCTCAAACTCAGGAACCCCACACAGCCTTCCTGAAGACACTGGAGGGTATAAATGTATCTCCAAAAAACATCATATTGGGTGACTTCAACTACCCGAATATAGACTGGGAACATTACTCAAGCCCTAACTTTCTAGCCCAATGGTTCCTGGAGTTTATAAATTCAAATGCCATGGAACAGCTAGTCACTGTTCCCACGAGAGGAGAAAATATACTAGATCTCATTATCACAAACATGGGGACAAAATGCTCCACACCGGAAGTATATCCCTCATTGGTGAGATCTGATCATAAACTAATCTCACTGGAAATCCACATCCTGCCCCCACCCCAAACAAAAAAGACCACAGTGAAGAACTTCTCTAAAGCAAACTTCACACTACTCAAGACTGGTGTGCTATCCTTCAAGGCCCTGAGCCAGTGGAAACCACAACCCAAGCTGCGGAAGCCCTTACAAATGCCTTCTATGAACACCTCCAGGACTGCATGGATCAGGCAATCCCAAATAAAACCAAGACTCTTTCCACAAAGGGCAAACGTCCAGTCTGGTGGACCCCAGCCATTAACAAACTTTACAATAAGAGGAGAAAGCTATTACATGATAGAACAAAATCCATAAAAGGGAAGTCACCCCTGATCATTATTAGTAAAAAAATACGAGCATTCATAAAATCAACTAAGGCCAATTTTGAGAGAAAAATTGCCATGGATTCAAAGGACAATCATAAGGCCTTTTTCAGCTATGTTAGGAACCTGGGTGGAAACTCCCAGATATGCTCAGAATTAGTCCAAAATGATACAAAAATCACTGAACCCACAGACATTGCCAACATACTGGCAGACAGGTTCAGTGCAAACTTCACCCCCTCTCCCCCCCTAAAGGAGAGATAACTATCCCAGTGGTGTGTAGCCTCCCAGACATCTCAAATGTGCAGGTGAAAGCTGCTCTCTCTAAAGCTAAAAACACAGCATCAATGGGACTGGATGGTGTCCCCGGCTGTGTGCTACACGAGCTAAATGAGGAATTAAACCCGCACATAAGGCAGCTGTTTAATCTCAGCCTTACCACAGGATACGTGCCCAAGGAGTGGCATACGGCAACTGTGGTCCCACTCCACAAAGGCGGTGCCTCTATGGACCCTGGTAATTACCGCCCCATAAGCTTAACAAGTCTAGTCTGCAAAGCTATGGAGAGGATCATAATGGAGCTCATAAACAAAGATATAGGGGACTTGCAGACATTGGACACGACCCAGTTTGGCTTCGTCAAGGGAAGATCATGCCTTTTGAACTTGGTCGACTTCTTCGAAACAGTCACCAAGGCCATTGATGAGGGAAAGGCAGTCCATACAGCCTACCTTGACCTTGCAAAGGCTTTCGACACAATACCCCACTCGGGTATTGTAGAAAAACTTACCAGCTTAAATGTAAACCCATATGTCACAAGATGGGTTGCAAACTGGCTTAAGGACAGAACCCACAGGGTTAGAGTTGCTGGCGCTATGTCAGACTCCAAGCCGGTCACAAGTGGTGTCCCACAGGGCTCGGTCCTTGGCCCCCTATTGTTCGGCATCTACTTCTCAGAAGTACAGGCCAACATGGGAGGACTTTGGCTGACAAAGTTTGCAGACGACTGCAAACTGGGCGCCATAGTGGAAAGTGCATCGGACACGGATATCCTTCAGAAGGGACTCACGGAAACAGATGGCTGGTGCCAGAGCCATGGCCTGGAGTTGAACGCCAAAAAGTGTATAGTCATACCCTTCGGGAAAAACAAGGTAACCCCAAGCTACCATATAGGTGGCAATCCACTAAGCACAGAAGAGGTTATCAGGGACCTGGGGACCCAGGTTGACAGTGGCCTTTCTTTTGACACTCACGTTGCTAAAGTGGTTAGAAAGACCTTCTACATTGCCCACCTGATCATGAAGGGATTCACATCCAGATCTAGTGAGGTCATTGTTCCCCTGTACTCTTCACTTATCAGACCAATGATCGAGTACAATGCCCCATTCGGGATGTATCTCACCCGACATCTGCAGCAATTGGAGAGACCCCAGAGGTTCCTCACCAAAAGGATAAAGGGACTCCAAAATCTGTCATATGCTGCCAGATTGAAGAAACTCCAGCTCTATTCAGTCGCATACCGTCTGCTCAGAGGTGACATGTGCCTGGCATACAAGGCCATGTCCAACCCGGAATTAATGGACATGCTCCACCTCAAAAAATCCAAATCCACCAAAACCACTAGAGCAAGCGACTTAAACCTTAGCACGGATATAAATAGGATGTGCTGGAGGGATAGATTTATCACTCAGAGACTCCCTATGCTGTGGAATAAAATCCCGGTCCATGTGAGGCAGAGCACCTCGCTGGCTCTGTTCAAGAGAAATCTTGACCTGTGGATGGGAGATCGTAGGTTTACCCCGGGAATCATCTCTGTGTCACTGCTGGACAGAGGCACAACAAACTAATGGGCACAGTATTTTTTCATATAAGGGGTGGCGTAAGCCACAAAAATTTGGGCTAGGCTTATAAATGCCTTAGGGCAGATAGCCTAGTATAAACCTATGAACCTATGAACCTATGAACCCAGTTCCCCAAACACCCACCCCAACACCTCAATATTACTGCAGTCATCCATTCTCTAGCTGGATTCGCGGTGTATCCACACCACTACACATTGGCCACTCCCTACTTCTGTAGACCCATCCCATCGGTTGACTCACTCCATGTATCCTCAGAAATCCCAAACTTTTAGTCCACAAACATTGGTGACATGAGCGACCAGTAGGACACTATTCACAATTTTTGGGTTGTCCCACATGGGACAGGCATATCTTTCTTTCAAGATTAGACTCTATACTTCATTACATCCTTACTCCCATTAACATGACACTACAATACATTAATAAGTATGACTATGTGGTAATGCACACGTTATACATGAGAGCTAATTATGTACGAGTTTGGCGTAATTCTTTTACAAATAGACCTGTTTAGTAATTGGCATTGCCATAGCAGGCAGATCACAGGAATGATTCCATGTGTGAGGAAGTCCACACATTTGTTTTTTTAAGCACAGCACTGACTTCAGACATTGTATACACGTCTGTGTTTTAGCAGTTTCGTCCTTTCCCTCTTATGCACAACCTATTATTCTATCTAATGTCAAGGCTTGTAAGGGCATATTCATGTTATTTATGTCTGCAAATGGAATGAATGTGTTACAGGGAATGTACTTCTACATATAGATGTATGCATGTGTGTATGCATATATACTTATAACGAACTCGCTGACCTCCACAAGGCGGTCCAGTTAGAACCAACCCTGATACGCCTGGATCCATAATTTCATACCCATAGTTCCTCCACCCCACCCGAGTTCAACATACACGCATACCATCCATTGTCCAGTTGCTATCACAGCCATGACACACCTCCACACATTGCCCTCTCCCAAGCATTAGGGGCACTACACGTATGTTGTCCCAACCCATGTATTATCAGGCTCTCCCACCATTTAGTCCTTGAACATACCTGCCCTTGCTTGTGTATTGGCCGGATGGCCAATCATCCTATCAATTTTTTGGTAGTCCCACTAGGGACTACCCTCTGATTGTAAAGTAGACTTAGCAGATCAACAATGTTACTCCCACTGGTAATATCCTGCCTGTGGTGTGAGTAGCAGTGCTTTGCTCACTCCTACCCAGCTGGATATGACATACGCTGACAGCGCTATATGATACTGGGGTTGCTGTTGATTCCCTTCTCATTCCTTTTGTATGCTTTATTCTAACGACGTTCATTCTTCATAGATATATTTATTATATATCTGTACATACTTATATACATTTCCTATGCTGGGCACTGCTTACACCCGTGCAAGCACTCTCAGACTTGCTTACTGGTACTTATATATATTTACTGTTGCTTATTTGTGTTTACACCTGCTTACTAGTGCCTTATTCGTTATGACAGTACCACTTTGAAGGAAATTTAGTTAGACATCTCATGCGATACTCAAGTTCACATTTACATGTTATTATGTCGGTTTTACAGCAAAACAACATTCATTCCACATGGAAAATTATATGTGCTATAGTTTTACTCAAACCGTGAATGCCTGTTGGTTAGGCGAATGCTCTAACCACTACACTATTGATGTTTACGTTGATTCTGCATGTTTTTCTCTATTTGAATGATTTCAATGTGTAAGCTATGCTCGATGGAGGGCAGTGATGCGCAAACATGTTGCTCTTTGCTTACACTTTCTATATTGCAGCAATACAAATGTAAAATAGGGACACAGGGAATCTAATTGTGAAAGTTCTAGGGACAGGGCTCAACATTCCGCTACGTGCTTGTATGTTTACTACTTCAAGTTTATTTCACTGTTCGTGGACACTCCTGTATGCTTAGCATACATTTCGGTATCCACGGACACTGAATTACTGGCTTACTATTAGAGTCGGGCTCTAATAGTACGCATAGTAGGTTGTGCAACTGTTGGGGCATGTTTACGCCTCCATAGAGCACTTGTACACTCCCCCTGCACTCGCACATGTTTCCTGTACACGCCGAGGGTGTGGCGGCGTGCCCTCATAAATATTCATATGGCACTGCTGCACCATCTGTAATGAGGATGCTCGGCACAAGGCTAAAACCGTCCTTGCTCCGAGCTTCATGAATCCCGGGGAAGGCATTGCAAAAAAGTTGCTCAGCTTTGCATTTCAGAGAGCTAATATTGAAACTACTTAAATAATCCTCATCTGGCTATTTTAAAGAATGCAAGAACTACAAAAGGCCATCACATTAAGAGCTAATGGTAGTTATTTCCTACAAGGCAGTTGTCTGATATTTTCAGATTTTTGCAGAGATTATCAACTGAGAGAGTCCATCAACCTCGTTTAGTTATAGTAAATGGACAGGAGAGTTATCTCTATTATGACTCACAAAAGCTTCCATACAGAACACATGAAAGGTAAAGCTTTTAGGACAGACCTTGTGTTTCCTGCACCCCACATATGGGGACTTCTCCCCTACCCCCCCTTACTTTAATTTAACAACTTCATGAACACACAAACATTGGAGAAAGAGAAAAGTTTTGACAAGTCACTTTCACTGAGATGAAATGTGATGAGTTCTAATGTTCTAGTAGTAATAGGCCAATGACCTTAGTATAAGAGAAGATTTAATTTTCCATAAGGTTAATTGACTTTTTGACTGGCAAATGCATATGAAACTTTAATTGCTTCTGCACAGATGCAAGGGTAAAACATGTGTGGTCAGCAGCTATAAAAACTGTTCTCAGAATACTAAATATTATATTTGTTCAATTGGAATCCTGCAGATTATAAAAAGTGACAGTGGATCTCCATTCAGATTTCCTGTATGGTTATTTATCTGTGCAGATTTAGGACTACATCTGAAAAAGATGACTCCCATTTGGGTGCAAGCCAATAGAATAATGAAAAGGTTAATGCCTGACAATGCTGAGCTAGAGAAAATATCCGTGAAATGCGTGCAATGGAAACAATAAGGCTTTGTAACACTGAGAGGCTACAGGACTGCAGTACAGCCAGAAATTAGAGTGCTGCCTACAAGTCTGGTATTTATTTACGCTAATAATAAATTCCTTCTGCATGCAAACAGAACCAGACTCTTACAAACTTATCTAGAAAAGTGACTGTTTGCAGAAGTGAAGAAGTGTCTAGGTATGAGAAAATAGACCAGAGTGAGCAGTTTTAAGGTATGTCAAACAGTACTGGCAAAAAAACACTCAGGGTTTACAATTTGCTATGTATAGTCCAAAGACTTATATGAAATAAAAGGCCCTATGATTTCTATTACTGATAATGTATAAACTTAGCACTTACACCTCCTTCATGTTTGACACATTTTGGTAAACACCAGAGTAAAAAGTGCATTGCAATGACAATACTGACATATTGCCATGCTGAAGCAAAACTTAAAGCAAAATCTGATGAATAAAAAATAGAGTTTCAGAAGAAGTACAAAGTGATCTGTATATATTAAAGACTTCATGGGGATTCACAAATAGCATGTTTAATGCTGCAGTCTTACCATTGTCTTGAGCACTGTTGTTTCTTCTTGGTCAGTATGGTACCACAATTCATAAAGAGAAATGGCCATATGGATATATTGTAAGGAAACAGCAACCCGAATAGCAGTAGAAGTACAACAGAATTTGCACTAATGCTCATAGTCGTAGGACAAGGGAGACTCCTGCATTATCCTCACATGGTCCCACTGATACAAATTATGGTGAGCAATAAGTATTTAACACTCTGTCAAAAACTTAGAGAGGCTGTTTTTTAAAGGGGGTGCCTAGCATCTGCTAATGTGTCTCCCCTCTCCTGTACACAGCTGACCTATTTGTTCTTCCATCAGAGTAACAGACATCTGGCCTATAAATTCCCCAGAAGGGGCGAGAGTTGAATGTTATGGAGTGAATCAATCTGTCAGTCCTACAGACTGCCTTATCTCCACACCTTTAATAGACTGTGTGCTCTACGACTGCTGTTTCTCAGGACATGCATGAGCTCTACCTCCCATCTAAGTGGCTCACTACTATGCAGTGTGGACATTCTATGCCCCTTGCTACCGATAATACTTCTGCACTTCTGCAGGTACTACCAATGCAGTGAGCTGAACTGCTTTCCTCTCTCTAAGATGGGCAATGTGGTATCAGCTGCTCACTCTAACCCCCCCAATCCCTTTAGAAACCAGAAACAGGTCATCTGGGGAGTAGTCAGGTCTTTATCTCTCTACACCACAGGGATATAGGATAGAGATGCAACTGTTTTGTGTTGCATGCATACTTACAATATAGGAAGTTACAGTCAGACAAAACTGGCAAAACTAATACACAACCAAAATGCTACATGAACTATTGCACACTTCAGTGACTTATGTATCAAAAACAGTATCTTATAGATTCATAGATTGTTACTCGGCCCAGGGGAGGCTTTCTAGGCCTAGTCAAGTTTTCTCGAAAGAATAATGATGCCCTGCATTCAAAAAGGACATTGAGGGCTGGGCATTTATATGCTATCTCTGTCCAGAAGGGGCATGGGTGCCAGGTTCAATGTACATTTCCTGTTCACCATCCACTGGTCTAGGTTGCACTTAAATTGGGTAATAGATGAACTCAGCTTCACATGGATGGGTAGCCTGTCCCATAGGAGGGGCAGACTCTGGGACACATATCTGTCTCTCCAGCAAATTCTGTTTAAGTCACAGACAAAATGTTGGTCCCTAATCCTTGTATTTCTGATACTCTTTGACTTATGAATATACAGGCGATTCATAAGTGTGGGGTTTGTGGATGCCTTGTAAGCCAGGCATTGAACACTTCTTAGTAATCTATAGGAAACTGAGCAGAGGGAAAAGGGTTTTAAGGAACTCTGTATAAGGTAGGTTTATTACACCTTGTATTCCTTTTGTAAGGGACTCTGAGGTCAGTCTAGTTGCTATATATGCCTGGTCAGCTACATACAGAAGGGAGGATTCTACTCTGTGATTGGTGTGATAAGGACAGAGCACAGTGGAATAATGACCTCTTTGGACCTAGATGCCAGACTCTTAATGCACTAAAGGTACTTTATTCAAACCAAAAGTACTGGAAATTCATACAGTGTAAGAATTGCAGACAGGTTTTCCTACATTGTAAAAAATGCAGGGACTTCATAAATTTTAAGAACTATATACACGTTATGGAATGTAAGAAGCCTAGGTACATCATACAGTGTAAGACAAAGGCTTTCATACAGTCATAGCAATTCTTTTAATAGTGTAAAACCTACAGGGACTTCTTTGTAAAATGTGGGAGTTGCATTCACTTTTATTTAATGCCACTAGTGCAGGTGCTTAATACAGTATAAATGTACTGTCAGTTCTCAATACAGCGTAGGAACTACAGATAGTTCATCGTACGCAGTAAGAAGTAGTAACAATTCTTCATGCAGTGTAGGATCTACAGGCAGTTCTTACAGTGTGGGTACTACAGATAGTTCATCTTGCACTTTAAGAAGTATTAACAATTCTTCATGCAGTGTAGAAACTATAAATGCTTCATACAGAATAAAAACTATAGGCAGATCTTCATGCAGTATGAAAACTCAGATGGTCCTTTATGCATTGTAAATGTAGGAAATACAGGAAGAAACTACAGAGTCCTTTATACACTGTAAGAAGTATTAACAATTTTTCATGCTGTTTGGGAATTACAGGCAGTCCATACAGAATAAGAACTGTGACAGCTTTTCATGCAGACAGTTCTTTACACAGTAAGAATCCATCATGCAGTTTAGGAACTACAGCAATACTTCCATTGCAGGAACTATAGGCCCTTCTTACAGCATAGGAACTACAGGCACTTCATACAGAATAAGAACAACAGACAGTTATTTGTATACTTTAACACATACTACAATTTTTTTATACAGTGCAAGAACTACAGGCAGGTTTTTTTACAGTGTAAGAGGCAAAGACACATCTTTATACAATGTACAAACTACAGGTAGTTATTTATACAGTCCGGGTAACTCTAATAATGTAATAAGCATTGATATATATTTATACAATGTACAAACTACAGGCACTTATTTATACAGTCCAGGTAATTCTAACAATGTAATAAGCATTGATATATATTTATACAATGTACAAACTACAGGCACTTATTTATACAGTCCAGGTAATTCTAGCAATGTAATAAGCATTGATATATATTTATACAATGTACAAACTACAGGCACTTATTTATACAGTCCAGGTAATTCTAGCAATGTAATAAGCATTGATATATATTTATACAATGTATAAACTACAGGCACTTATTTATACAGTCCGGGTAATTCTAGCAATGTAATAAGCATTGATATATATTTATACAATGTATAAACTACAGGCACTTATTTATACAGTCCGGGTAATACTAACAATGTAATAAGCATTGATATATATTTATACAATGTACAAACTACAGGCACTTATTTATACAGTCCGGGTAATTCTAACAATGTAATAAGCATTGATATATATTTATACAATGTACAAACTACAGGCACTTATTTATACAGTCCGGGTAACTCTAATAATGTAATAAGCATTGATATATATTTATACAATGTACAAACTACAGGCACTTATTTAAACAGTCCGGGTAATTCTAACAATGTAATAAGCATTGATATATATTTATACAATGTACAAACTACAGGCACTTATTTATACAGTCCGGGTAATTCTAACAATGTAATAAGCATTGATATATATTTATACAATGTACAAACTACAGGCATTTATTTATACAGTCCAGGTAATTCTAACAATGTAATAAGCATTGATATATATTTATACAATGTACAAACTACAGGCACTTATTTATACAGTCCAGGTAATTCTAACAATGTAATAAGCATTGATATATATTTATACAATGTACAAACTACAGGCACTTATTTATACAGTCCAGGTAATTCTAACAATGTAATAAGCATTGATATATATTTATACAATGTACAAACTACAGGCACTTATTTATACAGTCCAGGTAATTCTAGCAATGTAATAAGCATTGATATATATTTATACAATGTACAAACTACAGGCACTTATTTATACAGTCCAGGTAATTCTAGCAATGTAATAAGCATTGATATATATTTATACAATGTATAAACTACAGGCACTTATTTATACAGTCCGGGTAATTCTAGCAATGTAATAAGCATTGATATATATTTATACAATGTATAAACTACAGGCACTTATTTATACAGTCCGGGTAATTCTAACAATGTAATAAGCATTGATATATATTTATACAATGTACAAACTACAGGCACTTATTTATACAGTCCGGGTAATTCTAACAATGTAATAAGCATTGATATATATTTATACAATGTACAAACTACAGGCACTTATTTATACAGTCCGGGTAACTCTAATAATGTAATAAGCATTGATATATATTTATACAATGTACAAACTACAGGCACTTATTTATACAGTCCAGGTAATTCTAACAATGTAATAAGCACTGATATATATTTATACAATGTACAAACTACAGGCACTTATTTATACAGTCCAGGTAATTCTAACAATGTAATAAGCATTGATATATATTTATACAATGTATAAACTACAGGCACTTATTTATACAGTCCGGGTAATTCTAGCAATGTAATAAGCATTGATATATATTTATACAATGTACAAACTACAGGCACTTATTTATACAGTCCAGGTAATTCTAACAATATAATAAGCATTGATATATATTTATACAATGTACAAACTACAGGCACTTATTTATACAGTCCAGGTAATTCTAACAATATAATAAGCATTGATATATATTTATACAATGTACAAACTACAGGCACTTATTTATACAGTCCAGGTAATTCTAACAATGTAATAAGCATTGATATATATTTATACAATGTACAAACTACAGGCACTTATTTACACAGTCCAGGTAATTCTAACAATGTATTAAGCATTGATATATATTTATACAATGTACAAACTACAGGCAATTATTTTTACAGTGTAAGAAGTCCAGGTAGTTTTTCATTCAGTGAAGCATTCACATACCTTCATGCAATTTAAAAGATACAGGCAACTACTCATACAGTTTAAGAAATGCAGGCAATTGTTCATATATTTTTAAGAACTACAGACGTCATACAGTATCTACAATGCAATTAATTCATCATGCACTCTAGGAACTTCAGGCATTTCATGCAGCCAAAGATTTATTGGCAGAAAGACTGCTCTTCATACAATATAATAACTACACTCACTTTGTGCCATGTAAATAAAACTGGCAATTCATCCTAAAGTATAAGAACTACACACAGTTCTTAGTACATTGTAAGACATATTGGCATTTCCTTATACAGTGTAAGAACTCTAGGAACACCATATAATATGAAAACTCTAGGCATTTCTGCATGCAGTCTAACTGATTTGCAGTTCCTCATGTAGTGCTAATAAGTACAGGCAGGTCTTCATACAGTCTACGATTTAGTTGCATTTTCTCAGAGAGTGTAGTAACTACAGGCAGTTCTTAAGATAATGCAAGAATAATTGGATGTTCTTTGTACAATGTAAGAAATGACCCATATATGGTTCCATATGCATCTACTTCCATGTCAAATCTTTGCAGAATCCTTGATTTTAAGTTAATCAATCAGTAAATAATGTCCCTATTTCAGTCAAAATTATGTAAAAGGGGTGCAACTATGAAAAGAGCATAGCAGTGCAAAAAGTTAAAGGAACAGATTAGCAAAAACACGTGAACAAAGATGTGTGACAGTTAAGATGATGCAATGTATTAGGAGGTGCAAATCTTTACAATGAAGACTTTCAGTGCAGTTTTCATTAGCCCTTATGTCTCACCCAAGAAAAGTCCTTGTAACATAAATTACTTATTTTAAAAAGAGGCAGCCAGAAAAAATACTTATTTTACAAA
>NC_056727.1:292075847-292115847 GCF_019279795.1 Protopterus annectens | reverse complement strand
GAAACAGCACATACCAGGCTAAGGCAGCCTTGTCGACACTAATCAATGTTGATGTTACTTCAGTTCTTTCTTCCCTAGTAAATACTTTAGGTTTATATAACTACTTAGGGCTTGTATAAATAACATCAGTCCTTTTTGAATGAAACTTAACAAAAAACCTAGTAGTTCTAATTCCATTTTGAGACCAGAGATCGGGCGTATTCAAGGTGGCATGGCTGTACAAGCAAAATCTGCTTCTTTGTGAAATAGAAACTTACCAAGCTACAGCTTTTGTACCATTAGCCCACGTTGCTATTCCATTGTTCATTTTCCCATTATTAATGGCAAAGGCACATATAGATGTCATCAGTTCCTCTTGGTGAGAACTTCCCAAAGGGTATAATTATTCAAAATCCATTACATACAGACAAATGTGCAGTCACTAGTTGTTTATTTCAACATAGACTTTCTGTGCCATGAACCATCTTTCGACTACTAAAGGGACTTAAAGACCAACATCAAGGAAGTGATTCTCTTTGCTCTTCAGTGCTTAATACCTCATTTATTTCCATACAACATCCTTATACTGAAAATTATTTTTTTGAGGTTAAGGTAAACTTCAAATTCCTTTGCTAGTAGACCAATTACAGACTCAATGGCGCACTTGCCAGCCATATGGATATGCGCCTTGCCTTTAAAATCAGTTTAAGTGGTACAACTGCATTCAGGCCCAGAGGGCGATCTGCTCGGAGATTGATAATCCAATTCACCTTGCATATTTCAATCCTGTTGCTTATATCTTCACCTCTAGTACCTTCAAAGATACTATCAATGGCTTTAAACATAAAGGAATGTAGGGGATGCTGAATGACATGATTTGCCAAAGAGTTTTTTGTGATCCTTGTGCTGGATATCTCTCAGATGGTACAACACTCTGTCCTTGAAATGTTGGTTGGTTGGTTTTGCCTACATAATAAGCAGAACACTTTAAACAAGTATCTAAGTAAACAATATGTTTACTATTACAGGTAGCACTGCATGAAAAACGATATTCCAGTCCCATAATGGGATGTTTGAATAAATTGCTTGTATCTATCACAGGGCAGGCTTTACACATGCCACATTTAAAAGTTCCTTTCTTATTGATAGTAGAGAAACCATCTTTTGTACATAGCAACCTTTTCAAGTTCTTAAAAATGAATTTTGGCCTCTCTCCCACTATTTCTTTCAATTTTTCATCTTGGGTCAGCACTGGCCAAAACTTTTTGGCAATGTTACATATATGCATCGAATCATTGCTATATGTAAGCATGAGACCAAGGCTTTGCTGTCCTTTGGAACTGTCATTGGACGGCCTCTGTGCTTTCCTGTTAGAAAATTAGGGTTGTCCTTTTCCTTTTCTTAAGTTTTCTGTTGATTCTGGTTTCATTGAGATGTCTTTAGTTGCATAACCACTCTCCTTTAAATGACACTCCAATTTAACCTTTTTGCATTCATAATCTGTGTCTTTAGTACACAGTCTTGAGATGCGTGTGGCTTGATTCTCCATTATATTCTTAAAACATGTCCAGGATGCATGCTGTTCCTGAGTAAGTAATGGTTCCTCCATGTTTCTTTCCTGTGGATTGATGTCTTTATGCCAGATGTCAGATCCAGTTCTATCTTCACATCTATGAAATCAATTGTTTCTTTGGAGTTATTAACTGTGAACTTAAGAAAGTCAGTGGAATGGTTCAAATAATCTGTGAATAACATCAAGTCTCTTCCTAGATCTCTCCAAAGCCTTCAATACTGTCTCTTATCCTCTACTACTATCCAAACTTGCAAATCTCCACCTATCCACCTCCACACTTGCCTGGTTTAATAGTTACCTATCTGGCAGGGAACAATCTGTCAAATAGCTCTCATTCTCCTCACCTTTCCTTCCCATCTCCACTGGTGTTCCCCAAAGCTCCATCTTGGGACCCCTTTTGTTTAACATCTTCACCAATGATCTTTACACCTCATGCAAAGAATCCTCCCTTATTCAGTATGCCGATGACTTCACACTTATATCCATCTCAAATAACATTCTGGAACTGCACTCCCTGACCCAACAGGCCCTACTATCCACTGAACAATGGCTCTCTCACAACCTATTGATCCTAAATCCCAAAACGACCAAACTCCTTCTTTTCCTTCCCCGTTCTCTTTCTCATCACAAAACCTCCTTTTTTATTACATTTTCTAACAATACAAACATCCAACCTGACACCCACACAAAACTCCTAGGGGTCATTATCGATGACGAACTCAGGTTCAACCTGCACATACTCCAATGTATAAAAAAAAAAAAAAAAAAAACAGAAACTAGGTCTGCTATATTGGAACAAAAAATTCCTAGCCCCTGAATCTAGACTTACCCTGGGCCAGGCACTCCTCCTCCCCTCCCTCTTATACACCACCCCAGTTCTTACCAATATCCAGGCCTCCACTCTAAACAAACTGCAACAGACTTACCATAAAATAGCCAGATTCATTACTAACTCCCCATACAACTCACACCACTGCATTTCTTTAAACTCTCATCAATGGCTTGAACTTCCCCAGTTTCTGCTATCTTATCAATTTCATATGCTACACTCTATTCTTTATAAACCCTCCTTCTGTCCATCTCTGTCTTCCTTAGTCTCCATCTGCATCCCATCCCCTACCCTCCATACTTCTAACCAACAATTACTTGATATCGACCACCCAAAAAGATCAGTAGGCAAACTATTCTACAAACACTCCCTTGCCCATGCTTGGAACAAACTTCCCCTTGATTTACATTCAATCTCCTACACCTCACACTTTAAAAATGAACTAAAAGCTTATTTTCTCAATTCCAGAACCTGCGCTTGCCATGACCCTACCTAGTCTTCCTTCCCTTTATGTACCCTCAAAAGGACCATACTTAGTACCTCATTACATCTCTCTCTCCAATGTGTGTGCTATGCATTTGCATAATTTTATACAAACAAAAATGTTTATCATTGACCTATTGAACTATATCAATGTAAAAGTGTTACTTAGCTTCTTTTTAATGCAACTTTAACTTTATGCATGTAACCCAACATTTGTGAATCATTTTGCTATAACTGCTATTATATCAATATTGTTTAAAATTGTACTTATTTTAAAATGTATTACTGGAGCTTTTCTCCTCGGGTCTCCATTGAAAATGGGCCACAAGCCCAGTTGGACAAACCCGATTAACAAATGTCAATAAATAAATAAAATAAATAAATAAAATTGTGAATCAACATCTTCCCACAATATAAAGGTGTTGTCCACAAAGCGTCCATAGAATATCAAGTGTTCCTTCCATGGATTTCTGTCAGAACGTACATGCTCCTGCGCCCGTTGTAATAATACAAGATTTGAATAACTGTTTGCACAAGGGGTCCCCATGGTTACCCCCCAGAGTTGCCAAAATAGTTCTTTCCATAGATAAAAACATTGTTTTCAAGAATAAGTTCCGAAAGTGTACATATTAGATCAATGTTTGCATTCATATCTCTCAGAACCACTGTGTTCCTGATGGCTCCAACCCCATAGGTATTGGGAATAACTGTGAAGAGGCTAGTGATGTCCATGGTTACCAACACCATCTCCGAATATTCATCATTACTGTTCATGATGGAATATAGTTTTCTAAGAAAGCTACCTGTGTCCTTCAATACCATGGTAGCTTGTGGTAACAGTTTCTTCAGTTGTTCCTCAACATATATGGATAGGGGTTCTGTGATCCATCCCATATGTGCTACAATGGGGTGAAATGGTGTATTTTGTCTATCCTTATGGATCTTTGGAAAGCCACTTATAGTCCATTACCATGGTCACCACTGGCTAAAAAATGTGCACATAGCATTCTTATGGTCACCTCTGGCTAATACATGTGGCACAACAATGCACAGGATCTATGGGGAGTAAGGGTAGATTATCAGCATAACTGTGTAGGTGATGTATAGCACTCCTGTATGTGTCGCATGCTTTATACCAGAACATATAGATACTTTCAGACTAAAGATGCAGACATGGTTGTATAAACAAAATAGACCACAAGAACAGCAAAATTAGTCTGCAAACTAAAAATATAATATTATCATATTTACAGGCATGGCTCTATTCTGATGTTGGACAGTATGTCACTGCCCACTTTGACCTAACTGATCAGTAGCCCCATTTCCTCCCCAGTGCATTTTGGTGGTAGAATTCTGAAGGCAGTCCATTTGCTGTAGCTGCAATTGCAGGCAACAGTCCATTGTCTCTTCATCTAGATGCATTGTAAGAGGATGTGTTACTGTGGTGCAATGGCTTCCACAGATAATGACGACTGTTGGCCAGAGTCCAGGATTATGTGTTTATTCTTATTTACCATAATTTTCCTACATGTCCTTGATAATGACCTTCTTTTCCCCTGTAGTGGGGAGGCACAAAGAGAAAAAGTCAGTGAAAGTGTTCTGAACAACAATGTAAGTTAAAATCAGTAATTACAAAAGAGCAACTCACCATGCTGATCTGGCAAATATTTCATCTCCTGCTGTAGCCCATCCTGCTCTGCATTCACTCTGCATTTGTTACACATGAAAGTGGGTCATAAATTTTTTTTTTTTACTCATAAGATACATACCTCCTCGCTTCAGCAATATTTCAGTGGTTTGAAGTCCCAGAAACATTGGTAGAATTAGTGCAAGCTATGTACAAGGACTAAATATCTCAAGTACGAACAGTGTTTAGTATCACAGAGGGGTTCCTCGTGGGAGTGGGAGTGTATGACAGTCAGCGATTAGCCCACTGCTGTTCATACTGGTGATGGACAAACAGTTTGTAGGGGATAGATCATCAATGTTGCTGTATGAAGACTATGTGGCATTACAGGCAGACTCTGAACAAGAACTTCAGCAAAGGATAGGGGAATGGAATGCAAAACGGAAGGCACATAGGATGAAACTGAGTACAGACAGTTGTAATCACAGCAAATGGGGGAAATTAGAAGAAGCTGAGAATTGACATAGAAAGGAAAATAGTGGAACAGGTTAACGGCTTCAAGTATTTGGGAGGGGTGGTTGTGGCGAAGGAAAGCCTGAATGAAGAGGCCAAACGTAGAGTCAGAGGGGCTGCAGACATCTGATACAGAGTATCTGGAGTAATGTATTACAGAAGATTGCCAAAGAAGCTGAAATGTAATGTATACAAAACAGTAGTACTACAGAAACCCGGTCAGTAAAGGCGAAGCAGTTGAGGAAGCTATAGGTGATGGAGGTGAAGTGCATGAGATGGTTGTTAGGATGCACACTGTGGGACAGATGAAGAAATGAGGACATAAGAGCAGAAACCAAAGTGGTTACAATTGTAGAAAAGGTAAAAGAAAACAGGTTATGGTGGTTCAGGCACGTGTGCAGAAAAGCTCAAGACAATCTGGTGAAGATGATTTGGGAGTAACAAGAAGAAGGCAAAAGGATACAAGGACATCCAGCAAAGAGGCAAATGGATTGTGTGAGAGAAGACCTGCCACGTTCAGGCATGAATGTCAAAGAAGGAAGGATAGTGGCACTAAACAGACAGTGATGGTGACAGCTGACACAGCACCCCAGTCTCATGTAGAAAAAGGGAAAAAGGAGGTTGATGATGATGATGATGATAAGCTATGTTGTTACCTGCAGGGATACCTCTCAACTACCTAGATTTTTCACAAAATGTCCAGATTTTAGCCTCATATTTGTGGTCTGTTTCTCATGAAACATGTGGTTATCTGGCAAATCGCTGAGTACTGAAGTCGGCATACATTTGAGTTTCAGATTTCATAGCCTTCAAAAATATATGCTAACACAAATCTTGTTATTATGGCAACTTTCTAAGTTTACAAGAGCAACATTTAAAATCTGTCCTTATTTTTGGGCCTCCCCCATTATTTTAGGCTTTGTTCAAATGACTTCTGCTAAGAGATTAAGAGGTATGCTTGGAGTATGTCGACAGCAATGATAACTGTGTAGATGATGGATAGCACTCCTGTATGTGTCTTTTAGTTATAAAGTGAGGATACAAGAATCTCAGTAGATTTAGTAGCCTGGGGGGGGCTATAAGTAGAGTGGGATAGTTGAAGGGTGTTAATGTGCATTATTACCACACAACCTGCTTTTTTCCCTTTCAAATCTAAGCATGATATAGCCTGGTGATAGGAGCTCCTCATCCTTTATAACTTGTTTTATCCAATTAGTGGAGTCAGGGGAGTAAAAGGTATGCAGAGAAAAATGTGAAGGTATTGTATATTGCTGATGGGAGAGAATGTGTTTAGAATGAGACTACATAAAAACGGAGGGAGATGTCAGGCAGGAGAAGTGTGATTATAGGTAATAAATGAATTTGAAGGCATAGAGGTTTGTGAGATGATTGGAGAGGGATGAAGCTAACCTTTGACTGGCTGTTGTTTTTGTGTGGCAGGAGATTGGTTAAGTAGAAGTGTGGAATATGTGTTGCTAAAATCGACTAGTTAGAGAGGCTAAAGTATGCCTGGAGTTGGAATAATGGAAAAGTGACTGTTGGAGGGAGCAGAGTTGGTAAGAAGGAAAAGAAAGTACAGGAAGGGGATGAAATACAGGCTGTTAGTTGGTACTATTATGTGATAGATAACACAGTTTGAATTTGTTATAGTAATGAGTCTGCAGGTATGAGTGAAGGTTGGTGCAGATGGGTTTGAGTAGTTAGTGTGACAGTGTGCTATAAACAAAGAGTGGGAATATGGTACAGATAAGGGTAAGGGTGAAATATAATGCTACATGTAGTTAGTGAGATGATTTGCTGTCAGGGAGTGTAAGATTGAATTAGATAATATGCTGGTATAGTAAACATTTTCTTAGGTGCGCATGGCAGGTAGGAGGAGAAGAGGAGGAGAATTAAGAGTTTAAAGGTCATGCTCCAGTGGTAGCTGGGAAATTGGTGGTAGGAGAGGAGAGAAGCAGGTTAGAGACACAAAAACATTAGCATGACCTAATCTATACACAGATACAAACACACACAAAGTTAGGGTCACAAAATGGACCCAAATTAGAATTAAGTCAGCAAAATTTAGTGAGTTACAAAATAAAAATGGACCAGCTCTGTAATGTTTAGCTGTGAAGTAGCACAGTAAAAGCTGGTTAAAGTAGATGCTACATCAGCTGCATTAAGCAGCAGCCAAAGGAACATATACACCACTTGTTACAATATAGAGGAAGCAGCAGACAGTGAGGTTTCCAAAGCCAAATCAGTTGGCAATGTTAAACAAGTAACACTGTTATAGTTTTTTAATGTAAGAAGTGGTGCATACCTTATTTTATTTTATTTTATTTTTGTTAGAGAAAGCAACTCTTCTCTTTGCTAATCCTGAATGGGGAGCTACAGACGTTTTCAGCCCTTAGGAAGCCAAATGAGCACTTTACTAGGTGAAAACAGTTGTGGGCTAGGCTATGGGACAAGTGATAACACTGCTGCTTGTTATGGACAGACAATTTCCTGGATAGCTTCTGTCTTTGTTGTCATAGTTTTCTTTAACTATACCTACAATGTCTAGTTAATGAAATACGTGAAGTGTTTGTTTATCACTAGAACAACAGTAATTAAGCTGGTAGTGGTATATTTAAAACCACCACTATGTTTTATATCATATACTTAGGTCTGCCTTCCACCTGTTGTGTTTTGTAGGTTGGAAAATGGCAAATATGGACAAAGCCAGAGGCAGGAAATGTTTTTGCTGCAGAAAATGTAGTCCTTCAAGCAATGAGGGAGCCAGGTGGTACCTCCAGGGAGCTATTTAATTAGGTGTGACAGAGGGGGTTGCTGAAGCAGGACATTGTAGCTGGAGGTCATGGTAGAATTCTCTTATACTGCTACTGAAAAATCATTTACAAGCCTGACCATACAATAAAACATCATGGGGCATCTATGCAGCATAAAGCGTCCATAGGTGGTGGTCAGCCACCTAATATGCATCTCACAGAAACTAAGTCCTTGCTGGTATACCTGTAAGGTTCAGATCCATCAAACCATCATTGGTGGTGACTTCAGTGCTGGGGCAAGGGAAATCATGCACTCCCAGTTCTCCCAGGGAGTGCAGCTGATTAATATAATACTTATAACTTTAACAAACACATATGTAGTACATCTGTCACCAGTCTATGTTAATGTGTCCTGCACCCAGTGATTCATTTCTGGGCATCACAAGGCTATAAGCTGGTTATACATATAGCTTAGGTAGGTGTACATAATTTGGTTACTGAACTGATGCAACATGAAATTACATTTAGATCTTCTATATTCTGAATGAAAGTCAGGTATTTGGACAACTGAAGACTGCAAACCACCTGTAATTTAATTCTGCAATAACATCTGCAATCCTGTTGTGAGAACGTCTTACTTTTCATTTGTGAGTTCAATGTTTGTTTGTAGGCACCTACTGCAAAGAAATAATCATGATTACAGGCACAGTATGAGATAGCAACTGCATAAGAAAGACAGGGTCACATGACATCCAGCTTTAGCTTTGTAGAAGTCTTAGGCATATGTCATTGTACAACTGCCACCCACACCTCTCAACCTCTTAGATCAAGAAATATGGACAAAGTCATAAATATTGGGGGGACAAAAGCTCAAAAATAAGGATATTTTTTAAATATTGCTCTTACAAACTTAGAAAGTTGATAAAATAACAGGTTTTGTGTTGGCATGACTTTTCTGACAGATATGACGTCTGAAACTCAAATGTCTGTCATTATTTTCTATCTTCAGTTTTATGAAAAACAGACCAAAAATATGAGGCAAAAATCTGGATATTCTGCGAAAATCTGTACAGTTGAGAGGTATGCTGCTATCTGGTAAAGGTCAGGTGGTATAGCAACAGGGATGACTCTAAGGAAAATAAATGCTGCCTTTGGCCTACTAGTCAGTGATTCACACTGCAGGTAGTAATCAGTTTGTTTGTGTATAAACATTCACATACCACTAAGCCCAGCTCAATAGGAAAATTCTGTTGCTGCTACAGGGACATTGGTTAGGACATCAATGCCTTTCAGCTTGAATAATGGCCTACCAGCAGATGGCTTTCACCTCATCCAGGGAATTAGCTATTCCGATGGGGACTGACAGAGATAATCAGCCGGCATGTGTAGGGTGATTTCCAGCATGAAACAACAATAATATAGTGTAGTACCTTATGCAGGGATACAAAGAAGTAAAATAATCAAATATCAGGGTTTATAATTTTTAATAGGTTTAAGTATATTTTTTTCACAATAATAAGTACTGCTTTGGCTTCCATCCCTCTTAGATAAAGAGGCAATCTCCCACTGCTTTTACTATAGTATGTACAACAGGATGCACAGTGATTTTGTCAATGGAGATAGTTCTGTATGTAACAAATGTAATTTATTATCTGGACTTAAATCAGAAATTCAGACAATTCTAAGAGAGATAGGAGTGGATCTACTGCAAGTGCCCATGTGCTATATGACCATGATTCACTTGCTCTTTGCCACTTGCTCCAAAAACTGTGGAGTGTGAAATTTTACACTGGTGGAAATATGTTGACTCTCCTCCTTCACAGATCTGTGGAAATTAACAAATCACAACTGCAACTACTTAGTTTCCATTGTCGTACAAGAACCCTAACTCCCTTGCTACTCACTAACTGTAAAACTCCCTTCCCACTCCCTAAACATAATATCCCCCTCCTACTCTCTAACCTTAAGACTCCATTTTCACTCCTTAACCCTAAATCTCTCTTCTTGCTCTGTAAACCTAGAACTGCCTTCCAACTTCCCAAACCTAACCCTCCTTCTGTTCTCTAATAGACTGCCTTCCCACTCCCTAAAGCCAACATTCCCTTCCCCACCAGTACCCTAATCCACACTCTCACCCACCATGGCTACTGCAAATACCTTACCCAAAGTCAAATCATTTGTTTGGGCAAATGGTGGCAGCTGCTTGTATGAACTCATATTCAAGTTTAAATATGAACATCAACCTACCTAAACTACAAGATGCTCAACACCCTAGGGGTACCAGGTTAATAATCTGGGAGAGATTGTTTCTCAACAAGGAGACTGTCTCACTCTAGACAAATCTCCTTATAGTGAAGTGGAAATGTAAAGAGAGAAAGACAACAGCAGTCACACAGGAAAAGGGATGTGAATAATTAATAACAACAGTGAAAAATATTGTACACAGATAGTCAGAGGCAGAAAGCTATAAAGAAGTGCATTGTTGGAAGTTTCCAGGTACCTGACCTGAAGCAAGTGAATGAAAATGATACTGTTACTCCTGCACAACAAAGAGGAGTCTTAATTTTAGTTGATTCTATTTTCAGGAAATGAATTAGACCTACAACAGACATTGGCCAAGAAAAAATATTAGTGTTTCCAATCTGAGAGTGTGTATACTATCATATATAACTAGCAGACCCCAGAGACCTCTTCCACTTGATCCTTTCATTCTATCTTTATTCACACTGTTGCACGTACCTTTATACCACCTGTTCAGGCATACCGAGGCCATCAATGACTTGCAAGCAGGGCACAAGAATAATCTCTATTTTTCAAAGATTATTCCATCTTTGACATCTGACTATCAAGTCACTAAGACAATTTTATTTAACAAGTGTCTTGAAGACCACAGTGCAAGTAAGATTACAAAGATCTCATCAGGGTGTGGGATGCTTTCCATAAAAAGGAAGAATTTGACAAGGTTACATTTCACTTAAGCTACCATTGTGGTAAATGTTTGAGTAAAAAAAACACAGGAACATAATGATCCATTTTTCAAATTTCAGAAAGAGAGAGAAAGATGTGGTTTTAGTACAAGCAGAGGAAATAAAGGTACACTATACAAATGCCCAAAGTGTATCTAAGAAACTAAAGGAGCTTTTAGTGCTGTATTGTAAAAAATAAAAGATCTGTTATTGTTTTTGCTATTACTTAGCCCTGGCAATACTCTGGCATCTCTAATCCCAGTTATAAGTTGTATGAATGTTTAAGGACTGATAGAATGGGTATGTACTGTTATTTATTTAGCTAGTTATTTCACATTTGTTTACTGAGAAAGTTCATCTGGTCAAAAGTATCCATTTTCAGTGGAGGCCCAGAGAGAAAAGTTCCACATATGTATTTAGTGAACAAAAATTGAGTTCAATATGCAGTAATATTTTAAAGATAACATAACATATATATGTATATATTTACACAAGAGATGTTTTTCCACAGAAATATTATTGAAGCAGTTAAGAAACTATAATTGACAAAATGTTCTGAGAAAAGGTTGAGAGTTAGGTTAGGAACAGAGGTGATGAAGAAGGGGTTAGTTGAAAAGTGGAGAGATAAGTAGTCAGAGAGTAGATATAAACTCAGAAAGGAAAAGGTGTTTATTAGGAAGAGAGGAGAGGAGAGTGGTGGTTAGTCAGGACTGGAGCAAGAACATAACCAGGAAAGCTTTGTGAACTAATACATCTGCTGTGATTTTTACAATATGCTGAGTGTGTCCATATTCTTGGAGTTTGTTTGTTTTTTGGTGGATTTTCATCTCCAAAGGTGGTTTACCTTAGTGCTGGTCTATTTGCTTGTCTTTTATCCTGCAGGGTTTATCAACAGCCAGGAGTTGTTTGTCAGTAGACCAAAGTGATCTGTTGAGGTGGTAGGCATGTATCATTTATTCTAAAGCAGGACAGACATTAAGTTTGCGTAGGATGTTGTGTTTGGCATAGTTGTTACTTTTAGGGTGTGGGGATGTTCTAACCACTTCAAGGCTTTGAGTGCTAAGCAATAGTGGATTTAGTACTGCCTATTGGAAGTGAATTTGGTGACTTTATTGTAACACACATTGTGCTTTGCTTTAACTGAAATTGGATGCTAGTGAAGATGGGATCACTGTATAATGGTTTTGGGAGAAGAAAGGTACTTGCAACAGTGGTTTTGGTGGTGTCAGTTAGGAAGCTGTTGTTACTATAATGCATTACAAGCTTTTGGTGGGTCTTCTTTATGTTATGTTGAACATGAAGGTCATATTTAAGGTTATCATCTGGTGTTGGAAACAACTTCTATCTCAGTGCTATTCAGTGAGAGAATTTAAAATTAGATTTGTCTAAAGTGTGTTGGAGTGAAGAAAAGTAGTAATTTTGTTTTTTGGGGGGTTAAGTAGTACTTCAGCATTATAGAGCCAGGTTTCAACAGAAGTAAAAGATTCTTGTGTTAATTGAAGAAGTTGAGACAGGTTATCTAATCCACATATACGTGTAGATTTTTTAGCATATTGTATAAGGGAGGCTTGTCTTGTTTGAAAGTTGTTAATGAACATATTTAAAAGGAAGAGTCTTAGGAGTGAACCTTGTAGTACTCTGGTATTTACAGAATGATAAGGAGAAGGTTTTTCTGCCATTTAACACATCATCAATGTGACATCCCTTCACTGGGCCATTAATCAAGGAGCCCAAATCCTCAGCACTGCAAAGGTGAGGAAAGCTGACTTGGAACAAAATTAGGCACACATATTTTCAGATACAGCTCTCTGCACCAAGCACAATTTCTCTTAAGTGCACACAGGGAGCACACTCCAGACCTGGGGCTAGACTACCTCTCCAGACCCCAAATAAGACTTCACCTTTCTCTCTGCAGAAACCAGTGCTCTGTGTTCCTGTGACAAGAAGTTAACACACACACTCTTTGAGATTTGATTTTCACACACACACACACACACACACACACACACACACACACACACACACACACACACACACACACGGCTGGCAAAGATTTACCCGCTATACCACCTCTACCCAGACTATAAGGTAGATTCACTGCCACTAGCTGGCTACTTTAAGGCTCTTACCAGGGTACCAAACTACTCTTAGTAAAATTAATACTATACAAATGGTAATGTTTACCAGGCAGCAAGACTTTCAGGAGCATGAAGCCAACAGTGCCACCAAGTAAATTTAATTACTCTCAAAGTTTGAACTATTTTCTAAAATACCAGCCAGAATGAAAGTTATAGATATATTTAATAATAAATAAAATAGAAAACATGAAAATACTGAATATCTATTTACAATAAACACCAGAGGTTATGAAATATAAAAAAAAATAACACAGATGGAAAGAAATAACACCCCTTGAAGAGAAGCTGAACCAGGATCTATCACAGATGTGTCACAATACACACATAAAGCTTTGCTAAGGCATCTGGAGAATGTACAACAATTCCAATCTTTCACCCCCTCTGCAGAGACCAACCAGACATTCTCTGATACCCCAGGGTAGCAATTAGCTCACCACTAAGGACAATAAGAGCCCAAGCCTTTCCCAGACATTGCATCTGTGGCTACATTCAGCCCTGTGAGATAAAATCTTTATAGCCTAAGCCAAATCATTTAATTTTTGGCTCTATTTCTTATTTATTTTATTTTATTTCATTTATTGACATTTTTCTACCGGGAAAGTCCACTGGGCCACAGTGAGACAAGTAAAATACAATATTAAAATACAATAGTTGCAGTGATGCAATAGAAAAACCATATTAAAATACAGTAATTGCAATAAGTACAGCCTAATAAGCAAAAATGCAGAAGAATAATGGAACAATTTGTAATGAGCAAGTTCTACCATACATAGAGGAGTCTGATGTTACAGGTTCTAAGACATAAGCAATTGAAATGAGAATATAATATTTTGACTCATTACAGCCGGGTGACGCCTGTAGATTATTTTGCAATTGCATCCTCCTGATGCCTCTAAGTGTCAAATATTGTTTGTTCATATTTGCATTATTAATTTTAAAACCATCCTGTATACAAAGTATTAAAACATCAGTGTTAAAGTTTATACAATGCCAAACACAACTGTGTTATATTTTGTCCTCTGTCTCCCACAGGTAAAGAGATATTAATTGCTGTTCATATAATGCTTATTTATATTGCCATAAATATCATGCTTTTCTAAATATCTCAACAACCAAGTATCACAGACACAACTTTTAGCCTCACATGAAAGCTCTCAGCTGAATGAACAAAACGCAACTAATAATTTGTGTGTAACTTAAGTGGTTGCTGAGATATTGTAAATTGTTTACAAAATAATACAAATGTAATAGTTACTATGTTACTGTGACTTATGAAATCCAGTTTAAAACCTAGAACCTGAAGAATAATATGACTACAAAAATAGTTTGCGCTGAACAGTTTGTCATTTATACTTCTTTAGTAACCCCTATTGTTCCAGAGATATGAATATTTGTGTGAAATGTAAGGATATAATTTGATTTTAACAAAAGCTTAGGCTCTGGGAATTGGGAACTATGGTGCAAATTTCCAGAGCTCCATTGGAGGGAATGAGTTAAGGTAAGCTGGGGTGAGCTTAACCTCTTCCCTTCCAGCATCCTCTGTTAACATATATACATTTCCTCAGTTCCAACAGTACAGTCTGATATAAATGTATATTACTATTGATACATTTTTAACACAATCATCTGTACAAATCAATCTGATATACAATTGACATAAAATTCTTTACAAAGCTCCAGCTAGCTATTCTGGCATATGTTACACATGCACTGCCCTACTCTCTCTGGCATAGCTGGCACTACCTCAGCCATTTTTCTGACAGGTAAGCCATTTAATGGTGGTACATATCAAATGCTCTGGAGTGATCAAGAAATAGAGAGTTAACAATTTGCCAGATATATTATATTTGTTTATGGTTTCTCTGAAGAATATAAGGGCAGCAGCTGTGTTATGAGTGAGATGGAAGCCATGTTGGGTAGGGATTAGGCGATGATGTTGTAAGAGACATTGCAGGAGCTCTTTGTCTAGGTACTTTTCAAGGATTTTGGAAAAGGAGGATAGAATTGCAGATGTTGGATTATGCATGGGGTATAATGTATGGTATCTTATAGATGAGGGGGGCAAAGGATTCCTGCAGAGATCCAGTAATCAGAATTGATATAGGATAGCTTATGATGTCAGCTGCCACTTTAGGGTACTCAGATGGGTGGTTGTCTGCAGTTGTAGAGAATGGTTTGAGCTTTTGAAGAAGTGTTTAATAATGGAGGTGGATACACTGTTTATGTTGAAATACTTACATTAGTCATTTTGGATATGTTAATCTCAGACTGGGAATGGGATGAGGTAGATGTTTGAGATATTATGATTTGTGGCTAGGTGTATGTAGAGTGGAGTGATTTCAAATTTGCAGGTAAGTTAATTGGAGGAGAAGATTGGCTGGGGGTAGTCAGTGAGTTTTTGGTTAGGTTAGCAATGCTACCTATGAAGTCGTTTCTGAAACAATAACTATTTCTAGTAGAGTGTTGTTTGGTGAAGGAGTGGGAATATTTTTGTTTCCAGGATGTTGAAATCTGTGTATCGAGGATCAGAATTTTTAGGGGTTCTTTTTGTGGTTGAGTTGAAGGTGAATACAATATTGTTTTGTTTGTTTATTTGTTTTTGTCATTTGTAACTTGCTTTTTAGTTACATTTTGAAGTTCTATGTAGGCTTGTAGATTATGGGTGTTTTTTTTTTGCTTACACCATGTTTTCCAGGGTTTATGTCTATTATTCACAGTACCTTTGGTTGGGGTTGATAACCAAATGGCACGACTTATTTTTACTCTTTTTCTATAAAGCAGAGCATGTCAGTTAAAGGTTTCTAAGAAAAGGGTGTTTGAGATTTCAAGTAAATTTAAGTTAGTGACTATTTTTGAGATTTCAAGTAAATTTAAGTTGGTGGATATTTAGAACCTAAGTGGTAATTCTAGGGGTATAAACAAGTAAATGGCCACTGAGTGAGTCAGGATATGTACGTGTAGTAGGATATTTAGTGAAGTCAGAGTCAAAAATCCAGTCTAGAGTGCTGCCTTTGTTTTTCGAAGTATTAAATATGGTAGGTAATTCTATCAGTTTTGTAAGGCCAGAGAGATTTATGCTAGAGTAGGGTGATGTGGCTGTGATGCTTCAAAAATCTATATTTATGCCACCTAATATAATTTTTTTCATAGACAATGGTGTTGGTTGTCCAGGAGAGGATGTCCTCTAGAATGGGTATATTGTTTCCAGATGGAATATAAATAACAATTATATACAGGGTTTTATATTGTTTAGTTTAAGTAAGGCTATAAGAATTCCATCATTATGGAATTTAGGGATGAGGTTGGAGTAGGAGGGGGTGTTATAGTGAGCTGGGTGAAGGAGAGCTATTCCACCTCTTTTTTTATATAACCAGAGGGGAGTACTTTGGTATCATTGATGAAGAGTTTAAGCCATGTTTCAGTAATAATGAGGATAACAGGGGCATATTGGGATATCCAGTTGTGCAGTTCAGTAACTGTGTTAGAAATGCTGTGGATGTTGAGGGTAGTTATGGTTAAAGTTTTTAAATGGATAGAGCTAGACATTTGAGAAGGCTTAAGGTTGCTATTATGATTTTGTGAGGGTAGATGAGAGGAAGAAGGGAAAGAAGTGTATATGGAAGTAGGGTTTATAGAGTTATGGTTGTTCATGGGAGAGTCATGAAGGAGAATGTTGAAGACTTCGGAAATAAGATCCGGGTTGGGGTGTACATCTACAAATAGTTGGATAGTGGAGAAGAGATGTGTGTGTGTTTTAGTTTATTATAAGGGTAAGAGAGTGTGTAGTATTTTATGTTTTAGAAACAGACAGGGAGAGAGAGATTAAACAGGTGGGGATGATATGTTGGTGCAACTATTATTTTTTTGTGTGGATTATATGAAAGCTGCCTGTAGATGTAATGTTGGTAGGGGTAATGTTATAGAGGTAATTTGTTAGGTATGTTAAGATGAGTAGTTGAGAGACTTGTGGTGTGAATTACCATGGTTGTACTTTGTTTAGAATAGGTGGTAGAGGCAAGGTGAAACTGGAGGTGAAGAAAAGACTTGTATTATGGAATGTTATTGGGCAGAAAGAGTTGTTACTGGGGATTAGTTGAGATAAGAATGGTTGGGGTTTAATTAGGGATAAATGTAGAAGATGGGAGGTGGTATTTAGGGGTAGGGTAGGGTGAACAGAGTGGGTTAGACCCTTGGAGCAGGAACTCTACAAGAACAATCAGAAAGAAGGACTAGAGCCTTAAGGTATTTTATTTAAACATCTGCTTACAATAAAGTAGTGGTATATAAGTTAGAAAAGGGAGGGTTTACAAATGGCGACCAGCTCCAAGTGCTATAGTGAAGATATATGTAAGGATAAGTGCTATATCAAAGTCATTGTTAGTGTCAGAAATTGCATTACAGACTTGTAACCCTACACATTATATGGAGATGACAGAACCAATGTCATTAAGGACTACATGAGATACATTGTTTATGAGTGAGTCCTAATAACTAGGACAGGGACAGCCATCTGAAGGGAGACTGCTGTTTTGCAGAGCTATGTGGGAGACTGTTAATTTGGGGCACTGACATTTTACTTATTTTTATTCTGTAAAACTAAAATCCCCTATAATCTTTGTTTCTGATGAATTGCCCTCATGGCTTCTGTCTTTGAATATTCAAATATAAGCTATATTATAAGCTCTTAGGCACTCCGGAAATTAACTCAGTCAGACTACTGGCATGTTACAAAAGTTAAGTGTTTTAACACTGCACCAAATTTGAGTATATTAAAGAAATAGAATCATTCTTGGATATAATTATTTTATTTAACTTTTGTCATATTAATTGGCTGAACAGTACTTATTTAATTGGAAAATAATATTTCAACAAGGGATAATGACACTCTTGACTGACTAATAAATAACATACCAAATAAGATTGCAATTATTACTTAGACCTTTGGAATTCAGACCACCTGACCTTCTAGTTTTCTGTTCTGATTAGTAAACCTATATACCAATGTACCAGGTATGCTAATGATAAGACTAAGTTTTACAATGCTGAATTTTTACAGAAGATCATTTCCTCAGACTTAGCTTAGAATTTTTTTTTTGTTTCAAAGATGCTTGTCTTGAATATATAAATAATTGTATGAAATTGATTGTAAACAATAAATGTGTTTTTGTTATTTCCTGGTGGTAACAAAAACTAAATTATTCTGGAAAAAGAGAAGAAAATATAACATCTGGAAAAGGTTTAATACTTTTAGTAGTAAGAATGCATATCATGTTGTAAGAAAAAAATTAAAAGACCTGCTGAGGAAAGCAAAAAACACATACAAAATAATCTACTTTGAGTCAAAGGATAGCAAATCAGTTTTTGGTATGCCAGCCTGCATAAAGGATATGTTGATTCTCTTAGGTCCATTGTATACAACGCTATAACTTTATACCCAGGCATTGGGCTAGCTAAGTTATTTAATCATCACTTTTTGGGCAATCATAAGGAAATAAAGCAATTTTAACCAGAATGTACTGGTTGGTATAGGAGATGATATAACTTGTCCAGTAATAGCAAGGGAATTGGTACTGAACTCTTTAGCAAATCTGAAGGTTAATTGTAGACTTGGTCCAGATAATATACCAGACTGCTTTTAGCTGACCATGAGCAAATATATGACTATCAATCAAAACACACTGTTTAATCATCTCATATTTTCTAGTATGGCACATTAGAGCTGGGAATTGCCTAATATAAAATCTAAATACAAGGGGGAGAGGTTTATAAGATAAGTAATTATAGGCCAATTAGCCCAATGTCATTTATTGGGAAATGTTTTGAAAGATGTATTTTAAGAATGATTATGAAAAATAATACTTTTTGCATTTTAATGGACATTTCTCAACATGGTTTTGTAAATATCATGCCCACATAAAGTAATATGATATACCTTTACAATCTTGACAGTTTAGCTATGAAGTCTGGTTTTGTGGTTGTTGTGGCCTGTTTAGATCTTTAAGGCATTTGACAGTTTGTCACACTCTGTCAGCACTGATTCAATGTTGAAACTGTCTGTAAACCCCAATGTTGTCAGGTGGACACAGAACTTTCTAAAAGATACATATCAAAGGGTAAAAAGATTAAGGAATTTCGATCAGACTTGGAAGCTGTTCAGGTTGGGGCCCCTCAGGGACCAGTGCTGGGCCCGATACTATTTAGCACATTTTTTCTTACTTTCTATCATTGGACTACTATTGGGTGACTAAATATTCCAACAATATACAAATCCAGACTTTTATGATGAGTGAGGCTGCTATAAAAAATTTAATGAGTATTTGGAAAGGACATTTACCTGGTTAACTGATCATGGGTTGAATAAAAAAAAAATAAAGCTGGTATTTTGCATTTTGTTAAGCGTATATTACAGGGTATGAGTTGTTCATGAGTTATGAATCTTATCTAGGATAACTAAAGCACTACATCCTCTTATACTCCTTTTAAGTACTTGCTCCCTATTGGTTCTTTCTGATCAGTCAATAAGTAGTTCCCTATATTATTCAGGCATGTTCAAAGGTCAGTTTCGGGTTTACTCTCCAGTCCAGCTGGTGAATCTGGGAATGTTGAGGCAATGTTACAACTGCCTTATGTATACAGACCACCCTCTCCTCCTCCCAACAAGCTCAAATATATGTGAGAGATGCAACTATATAGCCAAACTGGAGGCTAAGCTTTCTCAACCCAGTACTGACACAGCCTATCAGGAGGAGAAGGTAACCACATACACCACAAATCCAGTCTCACATAGACCTATCACATCAGCAAACCAAACACATAAACACACAAAAACATACTCGGAGGCTCTAAATAAAAATCTGCCTAAGCAGCAGAGACCTCCAAAGCAGACATCCAAGCAACCCCTACCACAAAACAATATCCACATAGCACATAGCTCACAAAGTCAGTGTGTCACACAGTCACAGCCCTTAAGGCTAAACAACACACCTTATTCACTTGTAATAGGTGACTCTATTGTCAGACACACTGACATCCCACTCACCAGGCTGAACAAGGAGAAGGTCACTGTAAGCTGCCTGTCGGGTGCCAGGATCCGTCACATAACACAAGCACTCAGGTCACTCCAAAGCAAGTACAAATATGACTCCATCATTGTCCATGCTGGTGTGAATGACCTGAGATGTACCTCCCTGGACTACATGAAAAGAGACATAGAGGAGCTCTTTGATCATGTAGCCCAGGCCGGTATGACCCTGACCTTGAGTAGCATCTTACCCTCACCAAGAATTATGCCACAGTATAACGACAAAATGATCAATTTTAACAATTGGCTAAAGTATTGGTGTCATTCAAAGGGGATCCAGTGTCTGTCAGCCTGGGATGACATGCTCGACAAGCCACGTTGCTTCGCTAGGGACGGCTTGCACCTGTCACCCCTGGGTTTTTGAATACTGGCAAAGGCTCTCGCCTCCCCCATAGTGCCTTTTTTAGGCAAGGCTCAAAAGACAAACCCACCTCCATAGACAACACAAAGAAAAAAAAACTAAGGGTAATGCTGCTCAACGCTAGAAGTCTAAACCTCAAGATGCACGCACTCGAGACTCTCCTCAGTATGGAGAATATTGATATCTGTGCAGTAACAGAAACCTGGTTCATGGCTCCCGAGATCACCCCAGCACTAACAGGTTATACTTCATACCATGCTTTTCGGCCCCAAAACTCAGTCCGAACCACAAAAGGAGGGGGAGTATCCATATTTATCAAAGATACCCACACCTCCAGGTTAGTGGCACTGCATAAAGCATCAGAGACCATCCATGTGCAACTAACAGTGGGCAAAACTGCCTTTCAGTTTGTAGCCTGCTACAGACCACCCTCCCAAACACAGGAACCTCACTCTGCTTTCCTGAGAATACTGGAGAATATGAAGGTCTCTCCAAACACCATTATATTGGGTGACTTCAACTACCCAAACATTGATTGGGAAAACTACTCAATCTCAAACACCCTCGCCCAATGGTTCCTAGAATTTATAAACTCAAATGCTATGGAACAACTGGGCACCACTCCCACAAGAGGGGAAAACATATTGGATCTGGTCATTACCAACATGGGGTCTCTATGTTCCACACCAGAGGTATACCCCTCATTGGTAAGATCAGACCATAAACTAATCGCACTGGACATCCATATTCCATCCCCACCCCCAGCCAAGGTAACCATGGTGAAGAACTTCTCAAAAGCAAACTTCACACTTCTCAAAACCGAGGTGGAATCCTTCAAAGCCCCCAGGCCAGTAGAAAATACGACCCAAAATGCAGAATACTTTACAAAAGCATTCTATGGACACCTACAGGAATGCATGGAGAATGCTATCCCAAATAAAACCAAGACTCACTCCTCCAAAGGCAGGAGACCTGTCTGGTGGACCCCGGCCATAAATAAGCTATACAACAGAAGGAGAAAGCTACTACATGATAGAGCAAAATCCCAAAAAGGGAAGACGTCTCTGATCAGTACTAGCAAGAAACTACGATCCCTCATAAAATCATCTAAGGCCAGCTTCAAAAGAAAAATTGCACAAGACACTAAAGATAATCACAAGGCCTTCTTTAGTTATGTCAGAAACCTGGGAGACAACTTCCAGATATGCTCTGAGCTAGTGCAAAATGACAAAAAATACACTGAACCCACAGACATTGCCAACATCCTGGCAGAAAGGTTCAGTGCAAAGTTCCCCCCCTTCCCCCCCAAAAGAGCAAATGTCTATCCCAACAGAGTGTAGCCTTCCTGAGATCACAGATGCACAGGTGAGAGTTGCCCTCTCCAAAGCAAAAAACACAGCATCAATGGGACCAGACGGTGTCACGGGCTGCATCTTACATGAGCTCCAAGAAGAACTAAACCCTCATATAAAGTCACTGTTCAGTCTCAGCCTTACTACAGGATATGTACCCAAGAAATGGCATACAGCAACAGTGGTCCCACTCCACAAAGGTGGTGCCACAACAGACCCCCAAAAACTATCGCCCTATAAGTCTGACTAGCCTGGTCTGCAAAGCTATGGAGCGTATCATCATGGAAATCATAAACAAAGACATTGGGAACCTCTAGACACTGGATCCTACCCAATTTGGCTTTGTTAAGGGCAGATCTTGCCTCTTGAACCTGGTCAACTTCTTTGAAACAGTTACCAAAGGCATAGATGAAGGGAAGGTAGTCCACACAGCCTACCTGGACCTCGCAAAAGCCTTCAACACAATACCCCACTCGGGCATCATAAATAAGCTCACCAGCTTAAATATCAACCCCTATGTCACAAGATGGGTTGCAAACTGGCTCAGGGATAGAACCCACATGGTCAGAATAGCAAGTGCAATGTCGGACTCTAAACCAGTTACAAGTGGCATCCCACAAGCCTCAGTCCTGGGACCTCTCTTGTTCGGTATATATTTCTCTGAGGTACAGGCTAACACGGGTGGACTATGGCTGATCAAGTTCGCAGATGACTGCAAACTGGGTGCCATAATCGACTCTCCGGCTGACACAAACATCCTCCAAAAGGGTCTCACAGAGACGGATAACTGGTGCCAGAGCCATGGCCTAAAGCTAAATACCAAAAAGTGCATAGTCATCCCCTTTGGGAAAAACAAAGTGCCCACAAATTACCACATAGGTGGTAATCCATTAAGTACAGAAGAAGTAATTAGGGACTTGGAGACCCAAGTAGATAGCAATCTCTCCTTTGGCAATCACGTTGCCAGAGTGGTTAGAAAGACCTTCTATATAGCCCACCTTATCACGAAAAGGTTCACATCTAGGTCAAGAGAGGTCATTGTGCCCCTCTACTCATCACTTATCAGGCCCATAATTGAATACAATGCCCCATTTGGTATGTACCTTACCCGACACCTGCAGCAACTGGAAAGACCCCAAAAGTACCTCACCAAGAGGATCAAGGGGCTCAAACAGATGCCCTATGCAGTTCGGCTAAAGAAACTCCAGCTCTACTCAGTTGCGTACCGCCTACTCAGAGGCGATCTGTGTCTAACGTATAAAGCCATGTCCAACCCAGAATTAATGGACATGCTTCACCTCAGGAAATCCAAATTCCTTAGAGCTACACATTCCAGGGACTTGAACATCAGCACAGAAATAAATAGGACATGCTGGAGGGACAGATTCATATCCCAGAGGCTCCCCTCACTCTGGAACAAAATCCCAATCCATGTTAGGCAGAGCCCCTCACTGACCCTCTTCAAGAGAAATCTTGACGAGTGGATGGGAGATCGTAAGTTTACCCCTGGGATCTCTTCTGTTTCCCTGCTTGACAGAGGTACAGTAAACTAACCTTAAAAGGGCTACCTTCTGTGACCTACTATACAGAGGCACAGTCAACTAATCTAAAAGGGTGGCGAAAGCCAAACACACTCTGGCTAGGCTTATAAATGCCCTAGGGCAGATAGCCTAGTATCAACCTATGAACCTATGAACTATACGGATCTAGGAATTACTATACATAATACACTGAAATTTAGAACTTATAAATAACTAAAACTAAGGCAATGAAGGTGGTTGGACTGATTCTTACAAACATCATGTCAAGAGATTCTATATTTTTGACTAAGCTATTTGTGACAAAAGGACCAGTGAATAAAGTATAACTGACGATTTTGCATTTTTATAATAAACATGACTATTCCTGAAAATATGCAGCATAATATTCAAATAAAATTACATCTATTAAACATCTGTCCTATGATTCAAGACTTTAAAGAATTGGACGTTCTTCTGTTTTTTTTGTAGGCATATAAGAGGCAAACTATGGTTGGGCTTTCTGGGACTTTATGAAGTGCTCAATACGTTAATGGATGTTTAGTTGCTAAAACCCAATGTTAATTCCTGGAGAGAAGATTACACATTTAAGATCAGTACATGTAGGTCTACTTTAAGATCAAGATATATATCAGTCTGTATGGCGTGTCTATGGAATAAATTGCCTTTGTCTATACAGCAAGCTGCTCCGCTGGCAAAGTTTAAAGCCTTGGTAAGATGAATGGATGAGACAGATGGTGTGCTCAGTAAACTCAGAATCTGAGTTCTAGATGGTCTTCTGGCCCATGCATAGTTTTTGCAAACTAAGAATCTTCTGAGAAATGTAGAGTTGTATTAGACAAAGCACACACTGCTTTGATTTTTGCCCATTTTTTTATAATAGTTTGAATACACTAAAATATTTACAGGCATTGTTTTTTGTGTATATTGTTAAGCTCTTGCACTTTAAGGAAACTGTCCCCAGGATTCAGCAAGCTCTGCATGGTGTCCAGGAGGAGTGCAAGAGCTGTTGCAGGCAATATGGCCGACGTGCAATCCAGGAATGAGCTCTCAGGATGTGCACGAGCACTCCTGCACTATTCCTGCAAGAACACAGCCTCTGTATGCTAATTACCTCATTTGCTGGTGAAAACCATGCAAATGAGGTGAATTAGTGATCCAGGAAGCAGGCAGGTGTCCATGCAGGAATAGTGTAGACTGCAGAAAAGTATTCAGCCAGCAGCTGAATACATTTTTGCAAACTACAAAACGGAGGCATGACAGCTCATTAAAAAGCACGTATTATAAGGGTTAGGCATGCCAATGGCCAAATATATGGCCATAGGCATGAAAACTAGCTTAGAAATGATAAAAGCTAACTTTTTTTTTTTTTTTTTGGTCGATTTTGGCCGTTTAAGAGTAGGGCAGCGGTGCGCAAATGGGATAAGGCTGAAAATAATAAAAAAAAAAGCTGTAAATAAGCTTTGAAACCAAAGTCATTGTTTTGCCATAATAGTCAATGGCATGCATAACACAACAAGACCATAGAATTGTGGTTGCTAAGGGGGAAGGCTGAGTGTCGGTTTTGTAACCATGCATTAGCAGTCAGTTCTATGCAAATGAGGGGAATGGTACTGAATCACAGATTTCCCCTCAGTGTTAGCTTGCACCCAACCGTGTAGGTGCAATAACACCATGGTGTAAGCCTAAGAGCTAGATGACCTCTTGACAGGGAGTGTCATGACTGCTGTAATCTTATTGGAACTCTGTGGCTAGTGTTTGCCTTTAGCTAAACACAGCTAAGAAAGGCGATGTGTCTGAAGCTGCCTAGCAGTTTTTATATTGCCTAAACGGTTGTGCGCATGGCCCACCGGGTTTAAAAAAAAAAATAAACAGGAAATAGCAGCTCCATTCACATCTGAGCACTGGGTTTGCACGGTGCACATTGGGGCTTAAACAGGAAGGCAATGGGAAGGGAAAACAACAGTAGGAAGGTAATCAAGGAGAACTAGCATAGCTGGCAGGTGAAATGTATCAGAAGCAGCCAATTACACAGGCAGCAGCCCAGCCCAGCACACTACTATAAACTATGCAAACACCTTTCACTCTGTTTTTTCCCACAAACTCTACACCACTGGTGTGCAAAAACGTGGAAATTTTACCTAACAAAATGATACGGGCTGCTGTCACTCTCATAAATCAATATGTAGAAGAGGCTGAGGGTGGTGAGGATGAGAATGCTGATGACCAACCCACAGTGAGGAGGAGGAGAAGAGTGTACAGACCCAGGGTAACCTACCAGGGGCTGCATGAGCCGGAGATAGTGGAGCGCTATAGGGTGGACAGGGACCTCTTACAGCAAATTGTTGAGCTGTGCTGGCCATGCCTCACACACAGAACCAACAGAGGGGAACCCATCTCATCCCAGTGGATACCAAGGTATGTGTAGGCTTAAGAATACTAGCCACAGGTACCTTCCAAAGGCCAGCTGGGGATATCATGGGGATCACACAGGCATCAGCATCCAGGGTACTCCACCAGTTCCTGGACGCCATGTAGCACATGCCAGTAAGCACATATAATTCCACAACACCCTTAAGGCATTGACCAGCAATATGCATCTCTTCCACCAAATAGCAGAATACCCTGAGGTAGTGGGTACTATAGACTGCATGCACATACACATCAAAGAACCACCCAGCGAGCGGGGTAGGGTCTACATAAACTGCAAGGGCTTCCCCTCCATCAACTACCAGGTTGTGTGCGATGCCCAGGGCATTATAATGAATGTGTGTGCTGGCAGCCCTGGAAGCTATCACAACTCCCACATTTGGCATATGACACACCAGAGATTTGCCAGTGGGGACATCCCATATGGCCACCTAGTGGGGGATGCTGGTTACGCACTGGAGCCATGGATGACAACACCCATCAGAAATGCACACACACCTGAACAAGAACTCCATAATGAGGTACACACACAAACCAGAATCATAATAGAGCATGTGTTCAGGATGCTCAAGTCATGGCTCCTGTGCCTGGACATATCCGGTGGAGCCTTGCAGTACTCTCCAGCTACATGTACCCAAATTTTCATTGTATGTGCCATGCTACGCAATATGATCCTGCAGAAACAACTGCAGCAGGAACAGCACTAGGCAGGGCCACACAGCTCCCCCACCATTGCCAAGGCCAGCACAGGCACAGGCTGACTCAGAGAAGGAACAATCTGAGCCTGCCTATGTAGGCAGAAGGAGGCATGCCCAGTATGCCCAGGCTTTGGCAAAGAGACAATGCATACCACATACACTGACATGGTAGGAACCCAGGGAATTACACCTCTCTCTGATGTGCACATACAGTAAAAGGGATGCCAAACATGACACTACCTGTGCTTAAATATGTATAGGGAGTGTACTATGTGCATCTGACATAGTCAGCCCTCCACCACCATCCTCAATACTGGCAAAGCCACAAAGTAAGTCACTCTCCCTATCAATTGCTGAATGGAGTAGTATGTTCTGCTACTTGTATCTATGGTACAGATGTAAGTGTGCAAGGGAATCGGGTGGCTGAATGAGATGGCAGCAGATAGCAGACACCTATATGGTCAGGATGAAATCCATAACAAATACTGGTGTCAACATAGTAGGCAGTACTAGACAAGGTGACAAATCCAACTGCAGGACAGGTGGTGGTGGGCCAAATGTGTGTCATAGTACACACACATGCATGTCAGTGAGGGTCACATACCCAACAACAGTCTCAGCCAGCAGGACAGGTGTAGATGACTACAAAGAAAGACTGTGCTAAGGCTTCTGATTGATGGCAATGGAGAACAGCCCCCCTGCAGGCCTACACAGACAGACTACAACAGGTCAGGCAGTTGGATGTTAGTTCTGAAAGGTAAGAAGTCTAAAACTGAAATGTAGGTCAATAAAACCTAAGATCTGTACTCCACTGATATGACTCTAGTCTGCATGATAGGTCAGAATACAGAATAAAATGGAAGCCAACAGAGTACCTGAAATACCAGCACAGTCATAGCAAATGTTTACAGTTGTCAGGTGTGCCCCCCCACACAATCCTACGTAGAAATGTAGTAACATGTATGTGTGGGTATAATAACAGTGGAGCACAGATTACCTGAGCTGGCCAAATTAGCAGGATAGATTGTTGCATGTGTACAATATCAGGGCTCTGTGTGTTAGGTTATCGTGTGTTGTATATTGTGTGGAAGTGGTCAGCATGTAGGCATGGAGGGTTTTGTCCCGGTGGCCTATGGTCAGTACTGTTGATGACGGGGCCAAGTTCTGAAAACTGCAGTGCCAAACACAATGCATCCCAGCAAGACCCAATGCAGCAGTAATCCATACTAATTGTTGGGATGTAATATCTGTCACCATTTGAAAGATGGATATGGCATGAATGTGGGCCCAGAGATACACACAGTACACAGGTGGAAGTACCCTAAACAGAGTGTATAAAATGTTACTGTCAAATGGACACACCTGTAGAATTGTACATACAGGTTAGCAGTAGTATGGAATACTGATGTAGTCTGGCCAAACACTGGCAGACCACAAAAGGCACAGTTAAGTTATGAAGTACTGAGAAACTGCTGATGTCCCTGCACAAGCCAGCATAAGGGGAATGCCCCACATATATCTGTGAGTCAGCTGCAAGAAGCTTCCATAGCACACATGGACTCAGCTCACCCCACCATCAGCCACAGGTTCATCACAGGTTATATCCCTGCTGTTGGGAATGAGTACAATATGACCCCCACTTCTGTATGGGAATACCTACAGAATGCAGCATGCTGAAGAGGTGTCCCATGCAGGTGTGTCCCTAACTGTAAGCAGCACCCTGCCAGCATCCACACCAATGGATTAATAAGGACAGAACTACTGCCATTAACACCTTGCACACCTACCCTGCCACCCCAGGGGAATCCAGTGGCTTGCAGCCTGGGACTGTAGTAGTGACAGAATGCACTGGCCTGCCACAGATGGCCTGCATCACTACCAAATGCCCTACATTCCTCTGTCAAAGGCCTGTGTCTCACCCGTACTGCCAGTGTATGTTATCTCATGGAGTCCCAAATAACAACATAACACAGTCTACAGAACACAAATGCAAGGCCATGTCATCAAATCCCAGTAGCATGTTCACCATGTCCTACTGCATGAACTGTGGACAAACCCCTAAATACCGGTGGGATGGAGTGTTAGCTATAGGGATACTTATCAGATATCATTTGCATAATGTTAGGAAGAGGATAGAATAACAGAGGAGGGGGTAGAAGCATGGACGCCATTGAGTGTGTGAAGTCTGAAACTCTGATGTGTGCCCATACTATCCCTGCCTGCAAACCCAGGAATGGGTGGCTACAAACCTGCTCATAAACCACAATGTGAAGGGGAAATGACCAGATATATGAGCTCTGCCTTTGGGTAACCTGTGTGAATCTGTACAGCTGAGAGGTATGGCCACAGCAGGATATGGCCATTCTGTCACATCAATAGATGTACAAGCAGGGAATGCTCAGCCACCACAGTACCAAGATGCTGGACCATTTACCCAGACCCATCAGCAAGTGTCTGCAGCTCCCCCTCCAGAATGGCATGAGCGTGCAAGAATATGTAGGCTGCAGACCACAATACTGGACACAGCTTCATTCATCTTGTATTCACCAGGAAATTATTGTGAGCAAATAAGTATGTCTGTCAGTAGTTGATGACATAATACATCACAGTGTAAAACAGTACTTGTGTCTGAATATCTCTGCTAACACCAAAACTATGTAGCACAAGCAGCACAGACATGATTAGTTACAGTATCCCACTATCCTTTGCCCATTGTGACTCCATATTGACAACCTATCTACAGATATCCTGCAGAAACAGGTTGTTATCTGTAGGTGTAGAACACAAATGCCCACACTGGAGTACAACCTACCTGGAATGGATTCACACATTCAATACAGAAGGTCATACTGGGCATGCTCCCACACTTAGAGAAATGAAGCCCATGCCTGACAACAGTGGATTATACATATCTGTAGTCACAGATTTCTGTGCACACACACCACATTGCACAACAGTCATGCTTTGCACACACATCGGATAGGAATACACACATATATCCAAGGACAACACACTATAAGAGGTCAAACATACACAGAGATGTGGGGAAGAGAGAAACAGACAGTGACAAAGAACTTCCCATCATGAGGCCTGTCCCACCCACCACACATCCAATTGGCCAATATCACATGATGTGCCAATGTCTATCACTGTAAACATTTACTTCTGGTAGCCCTCAACACTATAGTGTCTGTGGTGCTTGTGCTAACTGTGTAACATGACAGTACAAGTCATTATTCATCTAGCAGTCGTATACACAGTCCTGTCAAATGTAAAGTTGTGTGTGACTGAGTGTTGTGTGTGTGTTTCCAGAGGAGTGGTTTATGACCCATTCACACACACTGCACTCCCCATTGCCCTAGTTTAGCTAGCCTGCTGATGTCAGTCACCTTGAAATACCCCTTTGGACGAGGATCATCCCTATAAGCTCTGTGGTGTGTGCAATAACTGTGTAATGCTGTAGTGTGATGAACTAGTTAGGTAGGAGTTCTCATCCCAGACATGGCAACTGTGAAACTATGTATGTGTGTACAGAGAGTAATGCTTTTGAGGCCATTCACAGTCACTACACCTCCCATTGCCCCATAGATGCCGGAAGCTGTTAAAGACTGCGGGGGGTGGAGGGTGACAAGGGCACTTAGTGAACTAAAAAGGGCATTTTTTTTTTTTATAACTACTTGCGACCACAACATAGGTTCACTTGGAGGACATTTTAAGCTTAGCCAATTCCTTTTTGGTGCTTGAATTAAAATGTTCTGATTGGTCTTAGCTATCCCCATGGCTGATAATTGTATATTAGCCATAGTGAGAACAACTGTGATCATACCATAGATATTTTGAGGGGGCCATGTAAGGGATGCAGCATTTAGGAACTGCCTCTATCCATTAGTGGCATGAGGGGAAATCCTGGTGTACATTTTCTATTACCCAGCCTTAGATCCAAGTTGCATTTGAATATGGATGGATGAGCTTTGCTTTATTTTTATGGATAGTCTGTTCCGGAACAATGGTATCCTCTGTGATATATATCCATCTCCCCACAACATTCAGTTTAGATACCATGGGTGAGTATTTCTGATGCCATTTGACTCACTGATGTTCAGTAGGTCCGTCTGTATTATGTTGGAGGATGCTTTGTATGCCAGACATGTCACCTCTAAGCACTCTGTAGGATACTGAGTATAGTAATAAATTTTTTGAGGTGGTTCATGCAAGACCTATTGTTTAGGACTTGTATCCTTTTAGTAAGGTATCTCTGAAGGTATTCCAATTGTTGCATGGGGCTGGACAGATTCATGCCAAAGTGGGCATTATACAAAATGATTGACATAATGAGAACTTTGTAAAGGGGGACAATAACATCTCTAGATCTAGTCACAATCAATTTGTTTATAAGCTGTGCAATATAGACAGGCTTTCTTATGACTCTGGGCACATGTTCGTCAAAAGTTAGGTCACTGTACACACAAGTTCCCAAATGCCAAACAATTGGATCAGTTCTCAGAGGGCATTGTCATGATTTTGACACCAGTTATTTGGGACAAACCTTTCTGCATGATTGTTAAGTCATTTGGGGATTCAATAACTTCTAGCTTGCAGTCATCTCAAACTTAGTTGGCCAAAGCTCTCTGGTATTTCCTTTTACTTTTGAGATGTATATGCCAAACAGAACAAGTCTCGGCACTGAACCCTGGGGGACTCCATTGGTGACTGGTCTCTTCCCCTGTTTTAATCTACTGCATCCCGTGAGCCAAGTTGGCAATGCAGCTGGTGATGTAAATGTTTGCTCCTACATTATTCATCTTTTGTACTACACCTGAGTAGGGGACTGTATCAAAAGGCTTGGCCAGGTCAAGGTAATGTGTTGTGAACTGTTTTACCTTCATCCATTGCTTTAGTAACAAGAGTAAAGCTTAAAATTTGCCAATGATTTTGAGCCTTTCACACTTTCCTCTGGGCTGTTTTCAAACACATTTTTAGGGCCATGCATACATGTATGCATTCCTTAATTCACATTCCTGATTGTATTAAATTATATTCCTTGTATAATACAGCACAATTGTTAGCTTTAAGTTAGAGTGCATTTTAAATTTATTGTTTAAACATTTTTCCAGTAGGCAATGAAATAAAAATGCATTAACCAATAATGACAAAACTGCCCTATTCAGAACATTTCCATCATAAAGGTCTACTTCCACACACAACTGCATTTTAAATTTATTGTTTGAACATTTTTCCAGTAGGCAATGAAGCAAAATGCATGCACCAATAATGACAAAACTGCCCTATTCAGAACATTTCCATTATAACAGTCTACTTCCACACATAATTGCATTTTAAATTTATTGTTTGAACATTTTTCCAGTAGGCAATGAAGCAAAATGCATGCACCAATAATGACAAAACTGCCCTATTCAGGACATTTCCGTGATAACAGTCTACTTCTACACACAATATATAAATACAGAATCACAGTAGTGTAAGCCATAGGCATGTTGCACAGCTTTTTGAACTTATTTTCAATTGGGGGGGGGGGGCAAAAGGCCACAAACCAGGGACACATTTTAAACATTGTTTGTATAATTTTGGAAAGTTGCTTGCATAAAATGTTGTGTTATCACCATGCATTTCACTGCCAAGTCTTGAACCCAGAACTCTGTGCACTACAGTCATAGCAACATACTACTAAGCTAAACCAGCAGCTTCTTGAAGGGCAGGAAGACAAATTTAAATGGCTATCATATCATTTAGTGAATTCAGTTCTCACTTCTCACCATAGCTCTCAACCTCTTAGCGCAAAAATACAGAACAAAGTCAATAATGGGGGAACACAGCTCCAAAATAGGGACACATTTTAAATACTGATTTTATAACCTTAGACAATTGCTAGAATAAAAGGTTTTGTTTTCCCACTGAGGCATACATGCACAAGTGATGGTGGCTAGGGACTTTAGGCTCTTTTTAACTGCACCCAAGGTACAGAGTTTGAGCCTGAGTACCTCTAGCCACCTGATGTATTTTGTTGGGGGTATTTTCACACCACACACACACCTACCCTGTACATTCAGTCTAGACTTCGATATTCTCTGTAAATCCCACCAGACTCTGATTTGGCTTCCGAAGTTATATCCTAGCTGGAAATACATGAGCTGAGCTAAATAGCATCCCGCCGAGTTAAAATAACACCTTCAGCAGGATCCAACATTAAATCATTCTTCAGCAACAGCTAAAACTGTCTGTTCCTGCTCACATTAAAAACCAAATAGCCAGAAACCCAGAAATAGCTAAAGTGCAAAAACTGCAAAATTCAAAACCAAAGAGACAAAAATGAAAATAATTAGAATGGGACAGTTGGGAGGTGATCTGCAAAAGTGGGGAGGGCTCCCCTCCCCCTCGCTCTATGGTTCCAGCACCCATGCATTGCCCTACTTTAGCAATCCTGCTGATGTCAGTCACCTTGAAATACCCCCTTGGACAAGATTCAGCCCTATAAACTCCATGGGGCATGCAATAACTGTGTAATGCTGAAGTATTATGTACTAGTTAGGTAGGAGTTCTAATCCCAGACATGGCAACTGAGAAACTGTGTGTGTGTGTGTGTGCAGTGAGTAATGCTTTTGAGGCCATTCACAGTCATTACACCTCCCATTGCCCTACTTTAGCAAGCCTGCTGATGTCAGTCACCTTGAAATACCTCCTTGGACAAGATTCAATCCTGTAATCTCTGTGGCGTGTGCAATAACTGCACAATGCTGTAGTGTGATGTACTAGTTTGGTAGGAGTTCTCATGACAACTATGAAACTCTGTGTACGTGTGTGTAGAGAGTAGAGAGTAATGCTTTTGAGGCCATTAACAGTCACTACACCTCTCATTGCCCTACTTTAGCAAGCCTGCTCATGTCAGTCACCTTGAAATACCTCCTTGAAGATAGTTCAGCCCTTTAAGCTCCATGGCACATGCAATAACTGCGTAATGCTATAGTGTGATGTACTAGTAAGGTAGGAGTTCTAACCCCAGCCATGTCAACAGTGAAAATCTGTGTGTGTGCATGCATGCATGTGTATGTACAGGGTAATGCTTTTGAGGCAATTCACAGTCACTACACCTCCCATTGCCCTACTTTAGCAAGCCTGCCAATGTCATCTACCTTGAAATATACCTTTGGAGAAGGACTTGCCCTGTAAGATCCATGGTGCATGTCATAAATACAGAACAATATAGTAGCAGTAACTACACAGCTATGTGTTTGAAGCTCATCTGTGGCAAGTGTTTGTACATATGTAAGTGTGTACCTCAAAGATTTTGTCCCCATTTACAGCCAGTACACATCTCAGAGTCTGACGTTAGCAGTACTGCAGATATCATCCACCTTACAAGTATTTGTTCTGAAACCTAAACCATGTCAGGTCAGTGGTGCATGTGGTAAATGTATAACATAATGGTCCGTAAAGGTTGCTCGATAGAGGTTTGAACCTCACCTCTGGCAAATGTAAATGTGTGATTAGGGTAAAATTATTTTTGGGATCTCTCACCCACTACATCATCCAATGCCAGTATTTACAAGGGCTAGTGAAGTTCCTCAGCTTAGAAGTACCTTGGAACAACATCCATCCAATGAGCTCCATGGCCTGTGCAATAAATGCAGTACACTGTAGTAGCAATACATAGCTAAGTAGGGGATTGAATCTCAGTACTGGCAAGTGTGTGTCTGTCATCAGTATCCTGTGTGGAAGTTGTTGTGATTGTGTAATGGTAGGATGCATTGTGGGGTGGTTTTTGCTGAATTATTATATTGAGGAGCTACTACATGTCACAATGTCCACCTTACAAGGACAACAGATGTCAAACAGCAGAGAGGCTGGTGTAGACAATCCATAACCCTACATGTGACATTATGGATCGGTGAACAATATAGGCATCTCTTGTATTACTCAGAGAACACTCTCCACCCATGTCTCATAAACAAACACACTTGGCTAGGCAACAACCACTATATTGGTAGTTCCCTGCATATTGCCCACATATAGTAACCATGGTGTGATTGCAGTGGAATACATGCCTGTTGACCACAACACTGCCACTGATATCAGAATGTACTGTGATGTGTAACATCTCCTAAATGTGTGTTATCCAGCAAGTAAAATGACATGGCACCCTCTTCCATCCCTACAGTAGGCAAATAAATGCTTACAGTGGTCCTTTGCTATGTTCCCCACTGGACGCCTGCAACAACTGTAGAGTCTGCAAATGTAACCCACAAAGGGAATACCTTGCCTTATACACATGCCCTGTATGGACAGATGCCACTAACTCCACTAAATACCTGTATCATGCTGTCAATGTAGGTGCAGGCACGACCTCAGTTCCATAGCCAGGTCTCACCACATGAGGTCAGGAATGCCACATCAAATGATAATCTATCCACACAACATGCTCCAGAGACCCCAAGTACACTTCCACACATCACAGAACATGCATGTGGGACAATTGCACAACCCAGACACTGTCCATGTTATGGAATATAGATCACATACATGGCAAGCATTGCACAGCACTGGCCAGTCACTATAGTAACCTAGATGAGTGGATGGTGAATACAATACCCATCTGTGTGGGCCAATCCAGGGACTACACCCCTGAGCCACACTGAAGACCACTGCCATGTGGCATGATGCCAAGGTATTCCCTTTACCTAGCCTTGGACAGCCTTCTGGCACAGTCAACTACTACACACCTGTGAAGCAATGAACCCATGCATGTCAGTACTGGCAAGTGTGTGTGTGTGTGTGTGTGTGTGTGGTGATTAATGATTTTGAAGCCATTCACACTAACTACACCTCCCATTGCCCTACTGTAGCACACCTGCTGATGTCAGTCACCTTGGAATAACCCCTTAGCCATATATCAACCTGATAAGCTTTGTGGCGCATATGACAACTGCATAATACTGTAATATAGCAAATTAGTTAGGTAGGAGTTCTAATCCTGATCCTGCCAGCTGTGATAATGTGTGTGATTCCCTGAGATAGTGTGGTTGTGTCTTCCTTGACACCTGCTTTTCTGAACAGTCATATGTAGTACACTTCCCTTATCCCTCCTTTATCACTGTTGCTGATGTCACTCACATCCAATGATACCTTTGGACAGCTCTCCAACATATAAACTCCATGGCATGTTCAATAAATGCATAACAATGTAAAATCAATAGATAGTCAGGCCGGGGTTTGAAACTCAGTACTGGTAAGTGTGTGTGTGTGTGTGTGTGTGTGTGTGTGTGTGTGTGTGTGTGTGTGTTATCAGTGCCCTGTGTGGGTGTTGGGGTGATTGTGTAATGACAAGGTCCATTCCAGTATGGGTTTTGCCACATCATTGTATTGAGGCACTACATGTCCCATTGTCAACATTACAAGGCCAACATTTTCCAAACATTGTAGAGATTGCTGTCGACAATCCTCAGCCATAAATGTGTACAGCCATGTGCAATTACCATGTGACAGTATGGATTAGTACACAATATAAGCAACCGTCATGATGCCCAGATACCACGCTCCACGCATGGATCATACATAAACATGCTTAGCTCTTACTCTCCTACTCCCTTCCTTTCTTACTTTGTCTCTGTCTGTCTCTCTCACTCCCTCTCTAATGGATGTGGAAAAGTACACCTGCTTTGCTTAGGCAGCAGCTTGAGTTTTGTAAGTGATGCTCATGATCAGCTCTTGGCCTGTGCATGAATTGCAGTCCCCCACAAGCTAATTGCATGTGGAACAGCTGTGGTATCATTCCTATAGCCAATTTACATGGAAGCACACTCCTATAACTAAGCACTTCATGTGGGTGTTGGCCCTTTTCCTTCACTGTGAGCAGGACTTCATGTGGGTGTTTGACAAACAGCATCACAGAGGGTAGTTGGATATACCTATTACAACATACACTGTGGAGACAGGCCAACAAACAGGAGGGGGATGTTCCAGACATAGGGACAGAATGTAAGTATTGCTCTTCTACCTTTGAAGTAATGCTGGTTTAACAGGGTTTGTGTGGATATGGCTGTTCTATATGATTTAATATTTGTCATGACAGTGTTATGTGGTTGCGGAAACTCTCAGAAATCAGCCACCATCCACTCACCTGTTTACACCCTTCAGACCTATCAGGCATGTGGCACATGCAGTAACTGTTATACAGACCTGTGACTTGTGTTCAGCTGTACCCAGGATATGGTACAGTCAAGGTGTCACCACAGTCCCATACCCCTTGTAGGAAACAACAGCAGACCAACCTCCTGCTGACACATAGACACCTACAACACAAAAGGAATACATTATGGAGACCACAATCACTCAGTGTTAATAACAGCTACAGCTACACAACCTGACATGTAAGCATTAAACTTTAGTGCTGCAAACATGTTACACAGCATTACAGTGGTACACCTTAGTACAGTCACCCTGTGCATCAGAATCATATTAGCCTGTTCCTGTATCAATGTTATGGATGACAGGGATGTGGCACAGGTATCATCATATGCACAGGGTGTGTTGTGGGTTTGCCAGAGACCTAGGCTGAGCCATTTGTTTGACATCATGTGTGTGTGTTAGGGGGTTTCATTATTAATTGGGCTGTGCAGATGTGGTGTGTGTAGGTATGGGGTTGGCCTAGCAATGTTGGTGATGTGTGTGTGTATGCATGCACACAGTTCTGCCATTTGGCTGCCCTATACAGGGGTTTCTTGGACTGTTGCAGACCGTACCTAGCAGGGTGTGCAGTTCTCTGTCTCCAGCCACGGACACAAGAGCTGTGCCTGCCAAGGGTCCCATGGGCACTATCAGGTACAAGCCAAGATATGGTACTTTCCCCTCATGATGACATATGTCCAGGGCTCCGGGTCCCTCTTGGGACCAGCCATGGCCACATGCACGTGGCCTGCTATGTTGTGGTATGGACAGTGCCCCCCCCCTGCAGTGCTGGTGCTGGTACTGCCACTACAGGAGTGGCTCTGACTTATTGCACGTCCACATCAACCTCCACCTGTTGGTGTTGCTGACCTACGTCCACGTGGCCATCGCACTACTCCCACTATATGCTCAAGCACAGACATTGCACGGTCGAGGATTCCCACTATCTCACCCAACCATCCATCCAGGACCTCTGCAAAATAACTGTGGGCACCTGCAAGATCACAGATGTTGTCAATAACAGCAGAATGAGTAGCCCTCTGGAGCCTCAGACCCTGTCTGGTATATGTTCCATACATGCCTACGCCTCCATGATGGCCAGAAACATGCATCTGGTGACACCAGCTGTGGCACTTCTGTCAGGGGCATGATGACCAGCAGCCATCCTACGAGCACCCCTGTACATCTGCCTGTATGATACCTCGCCGGGCATCAGACTATGGCTGCTGTATCCAGACACACTTGCGTTAGTCATGACACTGTCCTCTCCCATGCCACCACCCACCATAGTCCCTCATCTATGGCCAGTGGTGATGGAGTATGTATAGGCAATGTGACTGTGTACGGGGATGAGATGGATAACAGTGGGATATCAAATGATGGCACAGCTTCAGCCCCTGATAACCCTGCCTGTGCCTCACCACACCTATCATCATTGTCAGAGTCTGTATGGATACTAACATCAGTTTACCTGCAGGAGGGACCCTGACCCACCTCGCCACCTGTGAGGGGAAAACAAGAAACACATTTTAAAACATGTACATCATTGCTTAACTGTACACATACACAGACACACACACACACACACACACACACACACACACACACACACACACACACACACACACACACACACACACACACACACACTTACAGGTGGGATTGCACAAAGATATTACACACAGACCTCTCATTACCCATCTGTCAACATGCATGACATATGGCACTCAGCATGCACTGCAGCTATAGTCAATCCCTGTTACCAACATTATACATCTCTGTGATGCATGAGTTGTGTTAGTAGGTGATGACCCTTCACATGGAACACACTACACCCATGTACATAGTATTACTGTCCACCTGTTCAGCACCCAGACATGTACTGTGCACCATACCTCACAGGTGTACACGCCATTGCTGAATGTGTATATGTGTGTCAGTTATGTTTGCTCTGCTGCTCACAGCCCTATGTGTTGCCTGACACATACCTGGGATGATATGTGGACAGATGTCAGTAGTGAATGCCTGATTTGCAGATCCCATCATCAGTGGTGCATGTATGAGCAATAAAATACAATTACACTGACAACCATCAAAGCTTACTGTGGCTATGAGGAGTGTACACACCCTTATTGACAGGGCAACCTCTTCCCTGATAGGCCATGGGGCCACAATACTGCATATGTTACCATTACACAAACCTGATATGTGACATATGACCTGTGGAATCAAATGCTGTATCAAACAAATGTGTTAGTTATGCAGATGCTGATTGAGATGCATACAATATGTGGGGTGTATAAGTGTGCACACCCTTAAAATGATGGTTTGTTGCATCAATTGTTAAGTGTACTACAGCAGTCACTATTCCTGGAAGAGGTATACTAGCATGGCCCATCTGCACTTGCCAGTATTTGGTCACTCTGCCTTACAAATGTCCCTCACCTCTGCAAGATTGCAAGGTCAACTCATGTGCACAGCCCTTGGAGGTCACACAGAGCCTTCACTATTGCTGTGAAGTCAGGGTTATGTCTGCCACAATTCATGACCTTGACTGTGTGCAGATACAGCCATTCTTAGCGAGCTTTGGATGTCGGCTTCAGTTCACGTTTGTGTTTCAGGATGATACCCCTCCCCATCCTCAGCCTTTTTGCAGATGCTTGACAACTATGGGCCACACATGAGTGTCATTTTGCAGTGTCCCAAATTCAGAACACCATGTGTACTGGCCTAGGCCCCTCTAATGAGCAGCAAACATACAGGTGTACACTGGCACTAGCAAGGTACAAGTGGGGATGGTGGGCCTGAGGTGGCATGAGGTGTTGCTTGTGCAGCATATGTATCTTAATTGATACTGTCTGCAGCTTTCTAACTTGGACTTGGTACACCATTACACATTGCAACACATGCCTTTGGGGGACTTTTGATGTTATGCATATGCTACCTGTAGAGAGCCCTGGCTGATGTTTCCTGTGGATCAACTGTCCCATCTGATTACCCTAACCCATAGGCAACACTTTTGCAGAGTCCAGGTGATTGTCGACACAGATATTGTACAGCCAGTACTTGCTAGACATTCCTGCAACTCCCTCAGTGTTGTGGCATGTTTCTAGGTAGAATCCATGACCAGTTTGCAACATGTGTCGTCATCTGTCTTGGATGTCCATCTGTTTATTTTCTACATTAATGTTGTCCCATACTTCCTCGTCACATACATGACTGCACTGTTTGCCATGGTATATGCAGTGGTGAGGTGAGGCTACATGTCCCACTCCTGCTTGCTACCTGTTGGGTATGGGATACATTCCATGGCTTGTAAGATGTGTGCAGGCCATGGCTGCCTCTGTTGCAAGTGAGTGGGCAAATGTGATGGACATACGTATTGGACAGCAAACCATTTCTTGGTGTGATATTGAGGACCTGTACTTGATGGAAGGTGTATAGTCATGAAGGGTGAATGCTGTCAGTACCTCAAAAGCTTTTTCCACAATATGTTATTT